>NC_090230.1:15300000-15602500 GCF_024489055.1 Chanodichthys erythropterus | reverse complement strand
TTGCATTCTTCTTTGTATGCCCTATTTCTGCTGACAACTTTCCTTTTTAGACTCTTTGATAGTGCAATTTTCTCTCACCAGCTAGCTTCAATGTTAACATCACTCTGCACGCGATGTAATAGCGTACCTCCAGAACGCAAACAATAAAAAAAAAAAATGCAGTTTAGTACGTGAGGATGTCAAGGAATAATTCTGAGTGTAAAAGTAGGCTGTGTCAAATAATTATTACAATAAGTTAGGATCCATTGTGTAACAAGCAGCAAATTAAAATGTTACACATTTATTATTCACAATATGGAAACAGGAAATAAAACATAGTTTGGTAAGAGCGTGACTCAAACATGCCATTAATGGGCTTATTCAAGTTATTTTTATCCATTCCGCATCTCCCACATATGTGCGTTTTAGCAAGGCGGTCTGTGTTGCAAGATGGCGAATGAAGATACTTGCCAGGTTACGTATCACTACTCTGCTTTATTAATTTATCCAGTGTAAAACCCGAATACCGCCACACAAATGTGGCTTTTTGTTAATGACTGTCCTACTACAGGATTTAACACAGCTCACTACCAGTTAAAGGACACTGTAACAGTTTTTCACAATTTTTCAATGCATTTCTTAAATTATCCTTTGACTATGTTCTGGCTCACCATCTAGAGGCGAAATTTAATTGCCGACCCCTGCTTTATACTTTTGATGCAGATGCTTAGCATATGCATACGGGTGAAGTAAACTTCGGCTTTACACATCAGAGAACCATTGCAAACAAATTTCTCGATATAACAGATTGTGAGCAATGTTAGCCTATTTTGAAAATCCACACAAAATAATCTGAAATATTATTTTCAACATACTATGATTTGGTATGCACTAATCCTAATTTTGCATATTATATAGACAGTATACAAATTGGAATCCAAGCATAGTAAAAGAAAGATTTCAGAAGATACAGATTGCATATAAAGTTGGTAGCACTTTATTTTACAGTCCTGTTCCCCATGTACATACTATGTACTTATTTTCGTAACTGCAATAAACGGGTAATAACTAGGTACTAACCCTGAACCTACCCTTAAACCTAACCTTAACCCATGTAGTTACCTTATAATACCAGTACTTTCTTAGGTAAGTACATGTAAGTAAAATAAAGTGCAATCATAAAGTTTATTCTCGTTGACCTTTCCCCCCAAATGTTTTGTGTTTGATATAATTGAAGGTTAAATTCATTTTAGGTCCCTTAAAATTTACAGTGATTTTCACAATTCACATAGCCCACTTTGCGCATCTGCATTTTCTGCATAGGTTTTATTGGAATTTAAATACGTTAAAAGTAAAGTATGTTAAACAGGCCTTGAGAGTAATACATTCTTATTGATACCTGCACAATCAAATTAAACAATTTATTTTATGAACTTATTGATCACATAGAGGCATTTAGTTTGAAGTTCTGTGGGCGCAGATTACACATGGGCCTGCTGATTTTTTATTTAGTATGGCAAAGTTTAGTCAAAATAGCTTATATTCTGTACAAATCATATTCCAGTTTCCAGAGTTTGTTTTCTCTGATTCAAAGACTACTTTAGCATAGGATGACTGGGAAAGAAGCTTATTTATCAGCTGCAGTCTCCTCTCAGGTGAATAAACCAGCCATCAATAAGTAAAAATAATAGCTACACACCTTAACGCACAATTTCGTAAGAAAGACCTGCTCTGGAAGTGCACTTTCAATCATAGCACATTTTAACAGGGTGTAAAACCACACAACAAGAAGATGCTGGTGAGAAAGAAGGGAGGATCTGACAGAGGAAATGAGAAAATAAAAAAACGAATCATACAAACAAAGACACTAGCCACAAATAAATACCACAGATAGAAAACAAAAACAATAAAATATTTGATTTTTAGATGAATTATACTTACAAACATAAATACCGGACTATTAAAACTAGATTACAAGAGGAATACAGGGAGATGTCATACCATCACTAAACGTACAGAGCTATGGAAATTAATTTAAAAATAGAGAGTATTGATATTATTTCTCTTTTCAAACACACACATACACACGCAGAGCTGTCATCTCGCTGGGTACGCCTCTCTTTTCCAGCCCTTCTTTCACACAAACATATTCACAGAGAATGTACAATGTGGAGCTCTCGCATTTGCTGCTGGTGGCCAAAGGTCTCTGTTGTAGAGGAGGCAGAGAAACAGAAAAGCTGCTTAATATAAAGGTAAATGTTTTGGATGAAAAAGTCCTAGTAAATAGATTGTATCTCACCATCGCTCAGGCGAGTCCTTTGTGTCCACTGTGAGGATGTGTCCACCCAGAAGTTGTGCGGTGTCTTCCGCCTCCTCTTCCTCTTCTATAGGCACTAACTTTTCCTCATTCTCTGGTGAAAAGCTGTCCGTGTCAGGGTCATACTCGTAAGAATAGTAGGACACTTCAGCCATAGAGCCTGGCTCCTCCCCTCCTATGAAATAAAAGCAGTCACTTTGCACAACAATGTGCTGTCTTTGACAAGAGCATTGTTTGATTTGTTTCAGGGATGTTCAGATAGTTTCTTTCTGGAAATCTAGATTTAAAAAAAAAAAAAAAAAAATTTTATGGCTGTGGTGTCCCTCAAGGGTATGTTTTTGGCCTGCTTTTCTTTTTCTAAAAACATGTTTTTTGCAATTAAACCTATATTTTAACCGTTATTAATAAAAAAAATATTTAAATTATTGCAGTTAGCAAATATCTATTGCCAGACAATATGTCTGAGAGAGAGAAAAAAATACATGTACCAAATGGCCAGTAGGGGGCGAGCTTTGCCTATACATAAAGCAGCAACTTCCATATGTTTCAACAGACCAAGTGTTTAAATGCGTCTCTAATGTTAGGAATTCATAGCTTGGGTGTCTTAACTCATTTATCTTTCCACAGAGAATGTTTGCAGACTTTAACGCACAATGTCCATGAATGAGATACTTAAAAAAAAAAAAAAAAAAAAAAAAGGCTTTTTGTCAAAACAGCTGCTCAGCACCACTTAATCATCAAGGATGATAAATGTCTTACTTGCAGTTTGGAATTATACCTGAAAATGAATGCTACTTGTTTCCATGTTATCCTTCAACAATAATATAACATTCATACATATACCTAAAACTAAGTAGAATAAATTATTTGACATGCATATGTTTTTTTTTTTTTTTTTTTTTGGAGATTTGGTCAGGGCAAGTCATGATTGAGCATCAAAAAAACATTTTTGATCTAGGACCTGTGTCTAGAAAGTGCTCTTACAGACTTATTTCTGCTTCTCAAGGGATGTGGCTTGAGTTTTCCCAAACATATTTACAAATGGCAAATCCAAGAAAATCATCTCAAGCATTAATAGACACAAACAAACTTGGAAATTACCTCAAGCAAAAAAAAAGAACTGTAAATTCTCAGAAACATTTAACCAGGTGGCATCCAGGTAAAGGAAACTTAAAATAAAAAACGGGCCAAAACCATAACCTTGAGGAACCCCAACAACCACAGCCCTATAGACACATTTTCTCGGCCCAAACACAACACAGGGCAAGTCTTAACAGCTCTGCAAGAGACTGTCTAATCAGTCTGGGAGTTTTCCAGAGGACACAGACGCACATACCTACACACACCTAGCTGAGTGTGCATGTGATATCATGAGCACTTCTAACTTGCCTTAAGTACTAATTTTGCCACTTAAAGGGTTGTAATGTTTTTCCTTATCAAATTACCTTCACTCCAACGAGGGTAATACACTATAAAAAATAATGTACTTTTGTCCTGTTTTCCAAGAAAAAAAAAAAAACATTTTCTGACAAGCAAAATTTAATTGAATTGGTTTCAAAGAATATATCTTGAATTAATTGCTAATTATATATATAGTTTAATGTTTTCCATTTCATGTTACAAACTGTCCAGTTAGGTTATTAAAGTATATGATAAAGAATATGAGGGATGTAAATCTTGCTAAAGATACTACAGTACTAATAAGTACTAGATTTCAGTTTTGCTTTGTTAAATCTGTAAGTTGCAAGTTCTTGTAAATTTCTGCAAATTATTTAAATCAAACCAAGCTAACTTTTGCTCAGAGTTAATGGTGTTTGAACAGGCCAAACCCTATAGAGGAGGGTGCGAGTTGAGCGACAGCAGACTGGGATGCTAATTATCTGAGCATTAATGTAGTCTGGGCTGATATGCAGGCCTGTGCACGCATAAGCTTCCTTGCATGTAGCTTCTGAGTGCTGAACTCTTCAACACCTGCCCATGTGTGGCACACGCTCACACCTGCAGGGGACTGATGCAGATGTGTTCAAAGAAAAGTAGAAGAGAGGAAGAGGAGAGGATGATACCTGCAGGAATGAGTATAGGTTCCTGTTCTGGTTCTTCTCCTGTAGCACGTTCTCGCTCTTCTATGGCCACCCCCACTGTAAGATGACAATACACACATAAACAGGTCAGATTAATGTACTTTACTATACTTTAAATTAATTAGATACATTATTTGCTCAGTGTTTCATATCTGGTTTCCAGTTTTGATGTCTATTGGTATGACATTTAGACATTCTTAACAGCCATTGTTTTCAGGTAGATCCAAAATAATTAAATGTAACAAATAAAACACAAAAAATTTATACATACTAATTTAAGAATAAATAGTAATATAAATCAATGTTTACCCATATTATATATATATATATATATATATATATATATATATATATATATATATATATATATTTTTTTTTTTTAGTAATGCACAAAAGAATCGCTGAAGGGTTGTGAAATGATCCCTTGAAACAACAATTTGAACTGATTCACAAAAATGAATTGCACTGATCAACAGTTCTGAAGTTTTAATAAGTGCACTAATGATCCAGAAATTAATTTAATGACACAATCTTTAGAAATCTTGATGCCAAAATAATAATAATAATTTAAATTCCCCCTGTAGTCAATCATGTTATCCCTTAAAACTCATGATTTGATCACCAAAATGACATATTTAAACATTTTATCCTTGAAAAAAAATTTCTTCATGCCTTAAAATCGCTTTAATGTAACTACACCCTTGCCTCATTTAGTATACACGATTCTATGAATATGCAAATTAGCCCCACTTTTTAATAACAAAAGCAACGATCTTGAAATTAATCTAATGTCACAATCTTTAGGAAAATTTATGCCAATATTAACATAACATTTAATATGTAAAATCATTTAAAATCATTTTAGCCATGTATATTTTTAATAAAACATTGTAATATAAAAAAGTGAGACTTGAAAATTTTTAGTGAAGTGAAAATGAAGAAAAAAAACCCACTGAATATTATGTTAATAAGTGTACAAAGTAGACTTTAGATTAAGAAAACTAAAACCTATACTTAGACAAAACTGCTTTTAATTTAGGGTCTATAACCTGCATTGCACAGCTCCTAAAACCTCAAACACTATTCTCTTGATCAAAATCAGGACACCTGCAAATAAAACAATCATGCAGCCCTACATGTTACCGCGGCCTAATACATTGGCACAGATTTCCTGTGTAACCTTTATTTTGTCCCCTTCCCGATGGCAGTCCTCTGTAAAACAAGAAAGCCCCTTTGTTGTTGGTCCGCGCGTCGGAAAGGAATGTGACAGGATTTTTCTAACCCCCCCCCCTCTTTTCACTGTTAAAAGGACCTCGGACAAAAGCGCTCTGTCATTTGGGGAACCCTGTAATACACCATATACTGGTGTGTATGAGAGTATGTATGTGTTTATATCATCAGCAAATGCAGCACCTGAACAGCTGTTCCTACCAAAGCAGGTACACACACCTCAGTCTTTCTCGGTTGTGAAAAACAGAGGTTTGATTCCTTGAATCGGGCCTGTCTGGACATGAATAATTGCAAAGCACTGAAAATACTTTGATTGTCTTTGATGCGCTAGTGGATGAGGCTTTAATCTCGCCTGTGATTTGAAATAACCAGACCAGATGTCAAGTGGCAAGATACAAATCTTAACAAGACACCAAAATGACCCTCTGGAAGCTCTGATTCACATTACAGTGATCCGAAACCAAGGGGCCGGATTCACTAAACATTCTTCAAAAAAAAAAAAAAAAAAAGTTAAGAATATTTTGATTCCCCAAAAAAAATTTTTTTATTTTTTCTTAAGATTTTTCTATTAACATAAATACCCTCTTAAAAGATAGAATAACCTCCAATTTGTCTTAAATTGGGATGCTTCAAATTAACAGTGCAAATTAATGCAACAAAACTGTCCATTTAGTGACAGGCTCTTTAAAATGAACTATTTAAAATACATGGCACATGTGAAATTTGTGACTCGGAATACTGGACTCCCAACAAGCCATTCACCCCGAAATTAGTGTTCATTTTTATTACATAATTTGCAGGTATATATATATATATATATTATATATATATATATATATATATATGAGAGAGAGAGAGAGAGAACACCAAAGCCTGTAAAAAAAAAAAAAAAAATTGAGTAAATATTTGAGATATTAAGATTTTTCAGGAATGGCACTTAGGAACATTCTTCCAAATTTCTTGCGATTTATCTTAAAAAAGTTCTAAACTTCTCTTTTAAGAAGATTTGTGTGGATCCGGGCCCAAGGTCGAAGGTTTGTTTGCCCAAAACATCTGCGGTTTTCCTCACACATGTCAGTGCCTGTGTGTATCTGAAAGTCCTGCGAATGAACCTCTTAAAAGAAAGGAAAAAACATGTCTCTAATTATGTAACGAGCATGACTTCATCTAAGAGTGTCTGGAGAGGGTAGCACCTGGTTCAAGATCACATGGCATAAATCTTGGCGAAAACGAGTTTCGTAATGAAACGGTACAGGTTTACAAAGCTTGGGTCCTTTAAATACACAAAAAGTGGGGATTTCTTATCTTGCAGACATGTCTAGGTTATAAAATGGCAAAACTTACTCTGTGGGCAGTGGCTGAAGGGCATCTGCTCTATTCGTGTGCCGTTTCTACAAGCGGACACCTCCATCTGACACTGGTTCTGGTAGGTCTGGCCATCAGAACCACACACTGGCTCGCCATCATAGCCGCAGTCACGATAACATGTACAACGCTCATAGTGTTCCTCCTCTGGACAGTCAAAAATGTTATTGCACTGGCCGCCTTGCACAAAGCCTGGAGGGAAAGAGTCTTTAAATGTAAAGTACAGTATGTGATAATACAAGTTGATATACTAGAAGACAAAGATGTACTGACCTGTCCAGCGATTGCTGGAGCTTTCCACTTCATTACATGTTGTGCCGTCACATAGTTCTCGCGCTAGTGGGCTGCTCTCGCTCACGTTGTAGAAACGAGTGGCTTCAAATGCTGTATACACACACAAGGTCAATCAAAATATGTCATGTGCAAAATTCATGCCATTTAAAAGACAGAAAGAGATCAGATATGATCAAAGATCAAAGTGATAACTTGCAGTTCAATGAGTGAATCAGATAATTCAGTAATGAATCAGAAAATTCTGATAAGTTAATCTGTGACTGATTCATGGGGCATTTTTACTGATTCATTAAAAAGTATCGTTCATAAGAGTCATTTGCACTCAAAATGAACTACACTGGTATGCCATGTTTATGTTATCAGTGTGGAAAAAACCCCCCACAAAAAAACCCTTCTGAATAACATCCCTGTAGAACAGAGCATGCTGCTATATCAATGGCAAGGTTGTGGGTTTAATTCCCAAGGTTTGATAAGTGTATACCTTGAATGCAAGTCGCTTTTTGTATAAAAAAAAAAAAAAGTCTACTACATGCATAAATGTACTGCTAAATGTAAATTTAAATAAATAATATTGCCATCAAGTGGACGTGGGAAGCTAGTACCTAACAAATAGAGGATCTAAAAACTGTTTTCCTGTTGACCCGAATAGCTACAACTTGTTTCAAAATTATGAAAATTATTCATTGATATCACAAAATATCAAAAATAAATAAATATTTGTTTTAATAAAGCAAACAGTGAAAGGTTAATGATTTTACATTTATTGTCTTTAAAGAATTCTTTTGGCCTGAACTGCATCTTTAGAGTCACTTAAAGGTGCCCTAGAACCAGTTTTTACAAGATGTAATATAAGTCTAAGGTGTCCCCTGAATGTGTCTGTGAAGTTTCAGCTCAAAATACCCCATAGATTTTTTTAAATTTTTTTTTAACTGCCTATTTTGAGGCATCATTGAGGCACCGATTCAGTCTGCGGCCCCTTTAAATCACGCGCTCCCTGCCCCCCGAGCTCTCAACTATAATAATAATACAGTGCATAAACAAAGTTCACACAGCTAATATAACCCTCAAATGGATCTTTACAAGATGTTCGTCATGCATACTGCATGCATATGTCGGATCATGTGAGTATGGTATTTATTTGGATGCATTACATTTGATTCTGAATGAGTTTGATGGTGCTCCGTGGCTAAAGCTAACATTACACACTGTTGGAGAGATTTATAAAGAATGAAGTTATTTTGTTTATGAATTATACAGACTGCAAGTGTTTAAAAATGAAAATAGCGACGGCTCTTGTCTCTGTGAATACAGTAAGAAACGATGGTAACTTTAACCACATTTAACAGTACATTAGCAACATGCTAACGAAACATTTAGAAAGACAATTTACAAATATCACTAAAAATATCATGTTATCATGGATCATGTCAGTTATTATTGCTCCATCTGCCATTTTTCGCTATTGTCCTTGCTTGCTTACCTAGTCTGATGATTCAGCTGTGCACATCCAGACGTTAATACTGCCTGCCCTTGTGTAATGCCTTGAACATGGGCTGGCATATGCAAATTTTGGGGTCATACATATTAATGATCCTGACGGTTACATAACAGTAGGTGTTATGTTGAGATTCATCTGTTCTTCAGAGGGCTTTTAAACAAATGAGATTTGAGACTCACTGTATGTCATTTCCATGTACTGAACTCGTTATTCAACTATGCCGAGGTAAATTCAATTTTTGATTCTAGGGCACCTTTAAAATACAGCACATTAAATAATTAATACAACTTTGCAAAATCTTTCATTACTGATGACAACAAACTTTCTTTCCATTATATTTCAAACTGACACAGCCCTTATGACATCACAACTCATGTGTCAACACTTGTAAATATGACGCTGTTTGGTCATTCATAGGCTCGGTACTCATAATATTCTCAACTCCACTTAAAGGGCACATAACCAGTCTTTGAAGTACCATGCAAATACCATGGTACCATAGTACTGAATGATTACAAGATTCATATACCAAAGTAAAATGGTATTGCCATCTAAAAAATTACTACTGCAGTACTATGGTAAAACCACGGTACTCTTTTGTATGCAGTAGTATGGTCCAAACCCACCTGGTTCATAATAGTCATAGACTTTCACTGGCACTGGCGCCGTCTTGCCCACAATATACTCCCTCACAGCGTTGAAGGCCACACAGGTCATACATTGACTGGGAATCTGTGGAAAAGACAAGAAACCAGTGGATTTTACAATGACAATTCTTTAATACGCTCCCCTGATAAAACTCCTGGACTTACATGAGACTTAAACCTCAAGTTTTTAACATACAGCTCTCAAATTGTGTAAAAGTGTAGCTAGCGTTACACCAAGCTGTCATTATGTAACATTAACTCACCTCGTCGAAGTAGAAAAGAACCTTCCGTCCGTCTACTTCATACCTCTTTAGCCCCACTCGCTTATCCAAAAACAGCTGGGAACAAGATTATTAGGAAGAATGATTATTTAGCACTGTAAACAATGGTAACTTAAATGCTAAAGCTTAACTTAAATGTCATTTAACAAATGGTTTCGTCTTACAGTACACTTATTACAAGGACAATACCCATGTAAGCCATTTTATGAATGTGCTAACTTAGTTCGCCAGATAAGTTTTGGGCATAAACCAAGATTTTAGATTCTCCAAAACAAGCTAGCATTTAGCTAGCTATGTTAAAATGAGAAATGGGAAGAAAATGCCTCAAAGTTGCTTTCTATGTAGGTACCAGTTGTAAAATTCTGAAGTAAACAAAGTCTACCAAAAATATGAATGGTTTATGTGAACATTACAATCATAAACACAATGGTATGTCATAGAAATATTTTACAGTGTACTGCACTTTACACTTCTTATAATTATTTACCTATAGCGGCTAATGAATCTGAAGTCTTTTGCACATTCACAGGAAATAGCAAACGTCCACATTGAAAAACAATGTTAATAGATGCTATTAAGTTTTGTGATTCTTCCCATTAATTTTGATGCAAGTGGTCCATCTCTTCACCGTCATACTGTATATTTGACTTCTCAAACCTGCTAGCTATCACACCAACGACTGCCAATGCACAATGTCACTGCACATTTGCATAAAGTTGAACTCATGTTTTGTTTCTCATGTCATACCATCAGTATGCGAGTATTTGTACACTGTTTTTTCCCAAATGGTGTTTGAAGACCATATTTTAGAGCTTGTTTAGCATCCTAACATGATTCATCCTATGTGTGTGAGTGAGAAAGAGAAAGGTGGTGAGCACTTGAACACAGTTTATGAGGGGCCCAATGTGAGCTGGCGCCACAAGGACACTTTCGAACATAAACACGCATACACAAACATACACAGTATGACTGCAGCCCCAAATAAATAACCAAGAGTGATTTAATTTGCCCAAAAGCCACAGCAGAGCTTGATTTCAGAAAAAGACTTGCTTGTTAACATCGCTGAAATAAAAATCTAAAAAAGGAAACTTGTTGCTTTACGGACCAAAGATCGTTGTCGTAATTGCGACATTTATAGCACTGTTCATTGTAAAAAGTATTGATTTTCACTGTGGAATATATGAGAAGCAAACAATCTTCCAAGCATGTCCTCCCCCTTACTATAAATTAAAACAATGAGACATGACGGTGTAAGCAATCTCGCTTCCCATAGCGAAACGAGGAATGTGAATTGCCAGGGTCGTGTAATAAACATAGAGCCAGCCAGAGGTGGCTGTGTAAAGCCAGCTCGTTACTGGCTAATGGCGCTAATGAGACACGTTCTACCGTGGTGAGCGTCGGAGTCGGCTCACGTTATACGGCTCCCGTGGTAGCGTCGGTTTACTAGCGTGGAGGACATGAGGCCTGGGACCTATAACATGACTAATGAGGGACAATCAGTGGACTAGGGACAACGGTGGTGACCTAAACCAACCTCCATTTACCCACACCCCCCCAGCTGGAGGAGGAGGTGGCGCTGGTTGACCCCCCTGAGCATTTCCTGTTCTAGGCCACTGTTGTGGACATTACGGTCCTGTGGAGGGTCTGTAAGCCCAGCTGGAGCTGCATGACCCTCACACCCAATTGTGGCCAGACACTTTATGAACTAATAATATTTACAAAATACACACATATAACTGTCTTCATCCTCAGCATGTTATGTAGTTATAAAATATACTTGTAATAAACATAAATTATATTCATGTTAATTATATACCAGAAGTGGTATATAATTAAAAACATAATGGCCATGAATCATTTTCTTCTTCTTATATTGTGCATAAAATCCATTTAATATATAATTATTTTTTATCCATAATATAAGCAATTCCGATATTTTCTGGTCTTTATAAAGAATATTATAATAATAATAATTTTTAAATTTATAATTGTTAAATAATAATTATTTTGGATAATAATAATATATTTAATACCTTAATAATTATTATAAATATATATTTATTTTATACAGTCAAACCAAACATTATTCAGACACTAGATTTAATTTCTATAAAGTAAACTGTAACATCTTATACACAAATTCTTCATACAGTGAACTACTAGTAAAATTTATACAAATTTGGGACCAAAAATTATTCAGACACTTTTACCTGGCCATGTTTTGCTTAAGTGTTATCTGACATAATTAAGATTTTTTTTTCTGACACTGTTTAACTCTGAGATCTTGTCATATTTTATTACCATTTTTTAACTATAGTGAATAAACTGTAATAATGAATGAAATGTTCAAAGTGTCTGAATAAATTTTGGTTTGACTGCATATATTTTCATGTTTTTATTTAATCTGACACAACCCAAATATGAATGACCATTCTTCTGTGTCTGTTTGTTTATGTGTGTGTTCGTGAGAAGTGAAAGAGACTGATAAATTCCGTGCCATACTGCCTCCTTTTTGAAATGGCCTCCAGATGTAAACTCTGTCCATCTGCCAGGAGGACACATGCAGAGAAGGAGAGAGGAAAGGGAAAACGAACGGGAGAGATGCACTGTCCTATTATAGAGACACCTTGTCAATATTGTGTCTTTATTAGCCACCTTAAATAATGTGAGTGTGACAATGGATGGGAAGCTGTCGGAGAGAGAATACACAACAATAAATAAAAAAGAAATCTCACCCTCTCCAAACTCTCAATATCTGCACGGAAGCCAGATAACAGAGGGACTTCTAGGACAGCCATGTTGGATGAGCCAGCGTGTAGCCACCTGAGGAAGTACGCAGAGGGAGTTGGAGTGCAAACAATACTTCGAAAATCTAAAATCAATCTATGGTTATTCATTCATATCAAACTAGATAAATTGAAATCGACTTCAAATGGGTCAAATCCTTTTGTCAATGTTGTTACCTGGTGCAAACCTCCAAAGTAACACTGTAGTCCAGGTGGTCTTTGTGGGCCGCGGGGTCCTCATCATCTACAGGTGCCCTTCGCTTGCGACTCAGCTCTGATCGGTTATCAGCTCGAGAACGGGAGCGAGGAGACATGTGTCGTGAGGATGGCAAGATGTGCTGTTCCTGTCTAGGTTCCTTGAGGTCGACTTTCAGCTGAAAGGCTGGCTTAGCCACTGGATCAGGCACATTGTAGGATACATCAATCTGGGGATGTAGACAAGCAAATGATCAGGCCCATTTGAGGTTTCATTCATTGTCTGTTGCACAAATTGTGTTATTTATGTGCCAAAGTTTAATATTCAGTCTAAGGGATTTTATTACGAACTATTTGCTCGCGCACAGATGAAAGATAATCTTAAAACTTGCATCTTTTCCTCCAAACAACCTGAGAACAGAACGTTCTAGGTCAAGGTGGTGACGTGGTTCTAGTTGTTTTTGTGGCCTAGAATGACTCTATTGTTTCTAAGGGACATCGTACCAAAAAAAAAAAAAAAACTGAGTAGACCATCCTATCTAGGGGGTAGATTACAGGAGAAAGAACATACCCCTGGCATACAATTACTTAATTTTTACCAGATCTTTCCATTCTGAAGACAGGAATGTGAACATTAGTACTGAATTTCCCTTGGAAAGAGAGCTGGCTGTCGCCACGGAGGGATTCGCCTCTAGAAGAGGAGGAGGAGGACGACGAAGAGTACAATCATTTATCCGTGAAGAAAATGTGGGATTGAGTTTGCCAGAAACAGTACCTGCATTAGACAGCAGCCTTCTCCTTTAGCGCTGACAAACAGTCCTGTTGGAATGCTGGGTATCTGAACAAAGAGAGAGAGAATGCAAGACTTATCAATCAGATTACCGGCACAAGCATAAGCAAATACATTAACCGACTGGCCCCTGTCCAACATCAAAATTACACGCATTTAAACTGACACTGCTAATCACAAGATGGGGTGATGTGCCAAGCAGATGCTGAGAGGAGGGCGTATCAAGTTCAGGCCCTCACTGAAAATACCTCTCTGACAGTAGAATGTAGAGATGTCAGTAGTGTTTGTTGAAGATTTTTACCACAGCTTTTTGTAGAATCTTCTTATTGTCCCATTGAAGCTCAAAAGTTTCTTGGAAATCCAGATTAGTGGAAGCCAGAGATATGGTGAGATTGACCCCACCCACATATGACAGGATGGCATATTCGGAGAGGGCTTGCAATGCCACACAAGTATCCTGTTTTGGAATAAAAAAGAAAAGAACCCAAGTTCAATAAAGCACAATTAACCCATACTATGTTTGTGCACTGTAGTGTATTACTTATTGTATTGTACTTATTGTGAATAAAAACAGAATGCAATGATGAGGAAGTTTCAAATTTCAATATTTTATTCAGAATACAACATAGATGACATATTAAATGTTTAAACTGAGAAAATGTATCATTTTAAGGGAAAAATAAGTTGATTTTAAATTTCATGGCATCAACACATCTCAAAAAAGTTGGGACAAGGCCATGTTTACCACTGTGTGGCATCCCCTCTTTTTATAACGTCTGGGAACTGAGGAGACAAGTTGCTCAAGTTTAGGAATAGGAAAGTTGTCCCATTCTTGTCTAATACAGGCTTCTAGTTGCTCAACTGTCTTAGGTCTTCTTTGTCGCATCTTCCTCTTTATGATGCGCCAAATGTTTTCTATGGGTGAAAGATCTGGACTGCAGGCTGGCCATTTCAGTACCTGGATCCTCCTTCTACGCAGCCATGATGTTGTAATTGATGCAGTATGTGGTCTAGCATTGTCATGTTGGAAATTGCAAGGTCTTCCCTGAAAGAGACAACATCTGGATGGGAGCATATGTTGTTCTAGAACTTGGATATACCTTTCAGCATTGATGGTGCCTTTTCAGATGTGTAAGCTGCCCATGCCACACGCACTCATCGTCGCTGCCCGATGAAAATCACGTATGTCCAAGACGGTTACTTTTCAGGAAGTGAAAAAAACACTGTATTTCAAAAGCAGTTGAATGTAGCATTGTCATACTTGGTACGGCATCTTTACGTGTAACCATATTCTTGCCAGTGTAATGATATAATCCACATTTGACCAAAATTGAGTTTAAATGGACATACGTGCATATTTTACAATAACGGTGGTCGATACGAGTTCTTCCAATCATTAATTAGAAAGGCCAAGTCGCGTTTCATATTGACAGATGAATACTCTTAGTTTATTAAATACGCTTATGTGGCGAGCAGGGCGGGCGAGAGCCATGAGGGAACGGCGCGAGGCCGGTGACGCGAGTGATAATGAGCATCACCTGGGAGGCGCACCGGCCTTGAGTCCCTCACGGAGGAGCTCCGGTAACATAAAAGGAGGAACGACTACAGTGAAGGATGAGAGAGGACCAGGCCTGGACTTTATTTTATGTTTTATTATGTTTGTGTGGCCGGCAGACGTCCGCGAGGGTCTGCCGGCATTACTTTCGTTTTGTTCTTTGTTTATTTTAAATTAAAGTTTTGTTTGAATGTTCGCCGGTTCCGCCTCCTTCTTCCCGTATATACGAACTACGTTACAGCTTAGTTTATTTAATATTAATGATAAATGTATTAAATGTCTCTTGCAAACTATGAAGGGACAATGAATCAATACACTGACATGGTAATGCTAGACAGATACTTTGTTTGCACAGTCCTACCGTAATTTTGTCACTCCTAGACGTACGTCTGGCATCAGGGGGGAAACGTTTACCTCGATAAAGGAAAGTCATTGTCTCACCAGGCTATGTTTATTTGGCAATGTAACCTCACAGTGTTATTCGGCTATCCAGTGCTGAGCTTCGATGAAAACTTCAGGAGACCGGCGAGATGCTTCCACAGGGCGGGAGATACGCGGCGTGATTGACAGCTTTGACACCAAATGGATATACGCGAAAATCAGATGACATGATTTCACAACTTTTCATTGGCCATTTAGATATGTGAAGCATACTGTATACGGAAATGAACCTGGACATTCAATCCGTCGAAAAAACTCAAAATCGGCAAAATGGACATACGTGGTTTACGTCGGACAGCGACGTCATGCAACCCCATACCATCAGAGATACAGGCTTCTGAACGGAGCGCTGATAACAACTTGGGTTGTCCTTGTCCTCTTTAGTCCGGATGACATGGCGTACCAGTTTTTCAAAAAGAACTTCAAATTTTGATTTGTCTGACCACAGAACAGTTTTCCACTTTGCCACAGTCCATTTTAAATGAGCCTTGGCCCAGAGAAAACGCCTGTGCTTCTGGATCACGTTTAGATATGGCTTCTTTTTTGACCTATAGAGTTTTAGCCGGCAACGGCAAATGGCACGGTGGATTGTGTTCACCGACAATGTTTTCTGGAAGTATTCCTGAGCCCATGTTGTGATTTCCATTACAGTAGCATTCCTGTATCTGATGCAGTGCTGTCTAAGGGCCCAAAGATCACAGGCATCCATTATTTTTCAGAACAGCATTGGGGGAAATCCTCTGCCCAGCTTGACTTCTGAGAGACACTGCCACTCTGAGAGGCTCTTTTTATACCCAATCATGTTGCCAATTGACCTAAAAAGTTGCAAATTTGTCCTCAGCTGTTCCTTATGTGTACATTTAACTTTTCCGGCCTCTTATTGCTACCTGTCCAAACTTTTTTGGAATGTGTAGTTCTCATGAAATCCAAAATGAGCCAATATTTGGCATGACATTTCAAAATGTCTCACTTTCAACATTTGATATGTTATCTATATTCTATTGTGAATAAAATATAAGTTTATGAGATTTGTAAATTATTGCATTCCTTTTTTATTCACAATTTGTACAGTGTTCCAACTTTTTTGGAATCGGGTTTGTAGTATGCTATTGCAAATACAGACATTGTTGGATTAAATGCATTGCATTGTAGGATACATCATTTGCACACTTGTAGATTGTCGAAAATTTGTGAATTGTATACTGCACAATAAATAGAAGTAGTACACAAACATTACTTTGACCAATAATCTTTTGTTCATGACCAAGGATAGAAAAACGCAACAGATTTGTCACCTGAGTTGAGGAAAAACCTCCCAGGGCATTCCTTTGTTTTGACAGCCATTTAACTACAGGTAGGGCCGATGCCACATCACCCAGAAGAGCGTAGGTGAGTAGACCATAAGCTGTCATCTCAACTTCAGCTGACACAACTAAAAAAAACAGAAAAACAAGTTGAATATATTGAATATCTTTGGTGAGTTAGTTGATTGATTGACAGATACCTGATTGGGAGAGGCCATCGCTGAAGCCCATGAACGTGTCCTCATCAGTTACAGTGCTGCCAGTAAGACTCCAATGAGTGAAACCATCTACAAAGACAGCAATACATTTGGAATCAACAACATGGTAATCGTAACCAATAACTATTTACTGTATTTTGTAACTATTTATGGTATCTTTACCTTGGGTGATGGCCATGTGGTTAAGTCGCCTCAGAGCCAATGGAGCATAAGGACTGCGAAGTAAAGTGAGTGCATATGCGGACAGAGCAGTAGTATACGGGTCATCAGCAGAGTATGTGTTGCTCTCCAAAAACACCTTTGCTTTAGCCACTGCAACCTTCTCCTCCTGAATTAAAACACCATTCAGAACAATTCATTAGCTGAAGATAATAAATATAGTTTAATAAGTGTATCTGAACATAATTCTAGTTTTTGCTATGGTGTAGAGAAAGACTACTAAACAATGTCTTCGCTTTTACACAGCTAACAGGTGTTTCTTGTGCTAAATTTCCAAATGCCTTCAGTACAAATCCATTCAAATCCTTCAGCTTTTTCTTCCTAAAAAATGTATAACCTCGCTAATGATCTTTCATCTGTTTAGCATCAGCAGACTGACTTTTATCTGTACCATATGTCCTTTTTCTCACGGAACCTGGACGCTAGCCCTGAGCAGGCATGCACGCTAATCTGACCGGTATTCTTTTCATCAAGTCGATTTGAGAGTGAGAGAGGTGGATCTTTGAAGTGAATCATTTTGTATATACTCCAAAGGCTACAATGCCACACATAACCAAAGTGACACGTCAGAGAGCAGATGGACAAGACTTGGCTCTAAACTAAGCAACCTTCAGTGGGAACTTATGAGGTGCTTTTTTGTTAATGAAAACAAAGATTGTACAAATGACTAAACCTATTCAAATTGGGGCTTTCAAAAATTTAAATATTTAAATCATGATTAATTTCATCACCAGTTGATAGCATGCAAAGATGTTAACTGACAGCCCTAATTCATATATAATTTTAGATCTTTTTTTGTTAACAGGTTGAATTTTTAATGACAATGAACTTAAATGTTGCAACATGGTCACCATGCATTAAATTAAATTGTCAAATATCTTAAGTTTGAAGAAAGGAACATAAGAAGGGTGAAATTTTCAAAAGAATTCCATTGTCTCTGCATGTTCTTATCATTAATCTTTAGATTTAGACAGCAAGCTTCCATATTAGATTACCTATCACAAGGCTGAAAGAAATACCGTTGATTTTCTGCCAGAACATCCATCATCTTACGAAGCAGGAATGCCCTCTTAACACGGATCCCGGAAATGTGTGTGGAAAGGTTGTCTAAGAGACCTCACTGAGAGGTAGTTTAATGGGACACAGGATAAATAAGATGTGGAAGATCTCTCACCTCAGTTGTAATCCCAGTTTCCATAAGAGCTGCCACCACATACGCAGTCAATGCGATCTTTCCATGAATCCCACCCTTAAAAGGAATTGGACAGAGCAACTTTCACTAGAATGATGATAAATAACACCTCTATCCAAGCTTCCTTCCTGATGAGAGCTTGTAAACCTAAGGGCTATTGGCTTAGTTATGAAATTGTTCTTCTAGGACTTCTAGAAAGGATCTGAATCAAGTGTAAACATATCTTGGTCTAAGCTATCTTTTTTTGAATAAGGTTTTTTTTAGATAAACTTTTACAAATTCAGTGGGCCAGAGCACTGGTGCACAGAATTCCATATGGACCTTTCCTAGTTCACCCATGTCACTCAAATCTCAGAGGTAGTCTAAACTTCTCAGATTTTAACAATAAGGAGGTCTCCATTAACGTACCTGCAGGTCTTTATTGAGTATCCGGCCCATTGCTGGGAATGATCCTTCGTCCTTTTGATGAGTTATCAGCCAGGATTTGGCTGAACGTAATTCTTCAGGATCAATGAAGATGAAGCCACGTGACTGAGCAAATGATTTCAGTACAAATGCAGTCAACCTGGAGGACGAAGAGGTAAAAGATACCAATACTGATGTGTTATACTAGGAGTTAATTCTAGGCAACTTGTAAAGGGTTCGAAGTCAGTCTCAGAAGGTATGACCATTGACATTAAACAAAAACACTGTCCACTACCTTTGTCCATAACTACTTTCTTTCTCGGCCCGTCTTGTTTGTTTCTCAAACACTTGCCTATAAGTCAAGCTATACATTTAATAAATGGAGCGTGAATGTGAAAAAAAGCTGATTTTCCTGGATAAAGTATGTTTCTGCATGCAGGAATACATAAATACATAAACGGAAAGCAACTGGGGAAAAAAAGATATATCACAGCAAGGATGAACTTTGACAGATGTAAGAAACAGCTAATGGAAAACTGAGTGATTTTGCCTTGTAAATGCTTTTTACCTCAGTGAGTCAACTGAACCAAGACTCGACAAACATGTAAACCATGTTCTGATTTGTTTTAACTCAACATGGCATGTAATGATGGCATTCCTGAAAGCAGCCAGATGATGATACAAGTGACTTCACTTAAAATAAAGGTCAATAAATAAACAAAATTAGCAAGTTTTTCCACAGCATGAGCTGTAGGGATGTCAAGACAAACACCCAAACAACACTACAGGGTCCGTGCAGGCCTGGCTTTGAATGTTATGTTCCCCAAGAGAGGTCGTAAGACTGGAGCATTGAGCCTTCAGGAATTTTTATAATGTTAAGTAATACCGTGTCAGAGTCTTTAACTGCCTGACCCAGGGGAAAGTTTCTAGAAAGTGTTCAGATGATATAAAGAGCAGAAAAGTGAAGGGGACGCCCCTGATTCTTCTAGTTAGACTTGCACAAGACATTCAATCAGAAGTCTGCAAGGTGCCTTTCTCACAATGTTATCCTTGTAAAAAGTCACCTTAGCTAATACTTTGGAATGCTTGGAAACCACTGCCAGGACTCTCAAGGCAAACAGGGCTCTTAAAATGATCCTGAAACATCTGTGTTGAACCACTCCAAGCATTCAATAACAAACTCGAGGTGAAGAGCTACTAACGTTAAGCGTATCATTTTAAATGTGGAAGCCCAAAATTTCAACAACAGAATTTGACCTTCATTGTATTAAACTGGGTTTTATTCCTATCCATGTCCACAGAAATTGTTGTTGACCTCATCAGCCTGGATCTCTATTTACGTTCAGTATATCCATGTAGCCAGTATATTCAGTATTCAGTATATTCTATAAGTGGTCCATGGGAGAAAATCGTGCAGGTTCTCGAGCAACCTTACATGAGTTTGGGGGATTGCTGGGGGTTACTGGGGGATGTAGAGTAGATTACTGCCGCATGTGGCTCACATTGGATCCAGACAAGCTGATGCCAGTGAGTGATGCCAGAAGATGGGTTGCCAGATCTGGTCCAAGGTCTAAACATCTTTCCTCCACTTTCGAAGACATCCACACACATTACGAAACAGGCATTTATAAATAAAAAGTTTCCACTGTGTTCCAGAACATTAGCTGCTCTTTCCACTGAAGCAGATTAGGTTTGAAGGCCTTGGCATTACTAGAGCACCAAGGCGCTGATTGGGACATTAAATACTTGCTGCACCATTATGGCCAATCTTTTCATTAGGAACCACAATTTCCTGTCCTATCATTTAGCCCAAGCTGGGACATATTAGCCCAGCTCTGGAGCTGCTGTTCACCTGGCAATAAATGATCTGTGCTAATAGCTGAAACTGGAACAGAAACAAAAGTGGGGTTGTTTTGGACTTGTAAACAGTCTCAGATGAATGTACAATCTTAGAGAGAGTTTGACATTCCCATTGGACCATGTCCCAACAGCTTCAAAATGGAATCCCTCATTAAGTCCACTACTTAATGCAGAATTCTCAGTGGTGTCAGGGTTTCTTAATTCATTCTTACCTTGTGTCAACAAATTTGTTTCTCACCTGCATGGACACTTTATCCACTCACACACACTATGTCAATGCATAATTTAATTTGCCAAAAACTGATAAAACTGCTGTAATTTACATAAGATAAACATTAGCCTGCAGGCTAGTCAGCTACATTTTTGGACAACTAGTTGACTTGTTAAAATGAGTAGTCATGCAAGTTTATACAGAAAAAAGGGGGTACAGGCATCAGGCATGTGCCTACTTTTAGTGACACCTATAGCCAAGGCTAACTTCATTTTCCTGTAACTCAGGCTCCCTTGCCTCCGACGGTGTAGCAGGCAATATAATGGGGGTAGGGGCTTTTGACCTCACAGAGGGCATAGTTAATGATGGCTGTTCTAGACCACGGGAAGAAATCCCCCAAAACAGCCAATAAATCTGTACTCCAGTGACTGGAGTTAGGGAGCTTATTAGTAGTTTGTTAATAAGGCTCCAGGGTACAGTCAGCTCAGAATTTTACAACCCGTGGCTCTATTAAAAGTCAGACAACCATACTTAAATGTATCACTTTAATTTTTGTGCTAAACAAATATATATATCATGAAGACAATGCTTTTCTTTGGGTTTTTAGTGAACACAAACATGTGAAGTTGACATTTCTCTTACTGGAGATGAGGGGTTAAATAAAGGACATACTAGAAGCAAAAATATGTCTTACGCTATTGTAATTAAAGCCAACTTCTTAGCAGACATGGCATGTACAGACTTCACACAGTAGAAGCTTACCACATGCTTCCGGAGGAATCTCTTTCCCCAAAGGCACTGTAGGAACCATCCTGCCTCTTGTATGTCAGTTGCCTCTGATAACCTGCCAGGTACATTGGAAGACCCAAGGCATTGTTTGCACAGATCTTCAATCACTTTTAAATAATTCTTCAGAAGATTAATAATCAAGAAGATGCATTTTAGAATGAAGGCATGCTCTGTCTTGTACCTTGCAGTAGGTAGTCGGTGGCCTCTGCCTCCACTTCTGGGCTGAGCTGATGGGTCTTCTGAAGGTACTTGAGCACAAAGACATTGGGAGCAAAGTGGATCATGTTCTGCTCCCCACAACCAAAGGGAAGTCGGAGGAGCTTGTCAAGGTTATTAAGGGTGGGCCCCATAACATCACCTAGGACACAAACGATTGTCACTACAGTAATTATATATGCCACCTAACAAATTTTAAGATGAAGTTTTGGCGTGTTCTGTTGCTTGGATATTGGTTGGAGGAATTCATCCTCACCAATCATGGCGGCGGTGGCTCTCTCTGAGCCTGGCACCACGTTGTGTGGGACTCCTAGAGTAAAGGCCTCATTATGGTTCTCGTCTGCATCTTCTTTGCGCCAGATCCTAAATTCACCTACAGAACCCCAGCCAGTGGAGAAACCAATATGCCGCACATGACCAGAGAGTGGTCCAGCCCACTTCAGGATCAGGGTCTCACTGGATGGCTCTAGGCCATGGCCAACCTATTACAAGAAAGATTATGTAACCATAAAACCAAACTATAGTTATTAGCTGATCATCAAGCTAGGCCAAGCTGGTCTGGTCTTTTTCGATAGTTTCAAAAGGGTTTCTGGCGCCAACTAGCTAAACACCGAATCCAAACTGAGAATCACTGTGCAGGCGTTTTGTGTTTGCTTGTAGAGCTTGTGAAAATAAAAGCTTCTTTCCAAAATTTTTAATTTTTCGGAAACACCCTTACAAAACGATGAACTGATCTGCGAATGACATGGAGGAGATTTGTATGCGTGCATTCAGAGGAAACCAAGCAAGTATGACTACACTTTCATTTGATAATAACAACATGGAAACCAATTAAGTTCTACTCAAAAAGCAGTTTGATGAACACTGCTTTTAACAAGCACTGGGAGCTCATAAAAAACAATTGCCAAGCCTTGGCAATAGCTACCCACATCACCTTAAGCCTACATAGTCCCAGTTTGGAATCTCCCATAAACAGGATACCTTGGTATTGAAAAGAATTTGTTGTTAAATATTAGACCATCTAAAATGGAATATAACTTGTGCTACAATGAAAATGCGTCACAATATCAAACCAAATCTTTTTCAATGCTCCATGACAATAGTGAGCACTTCTGAAAATGGTGTACTTTTCCAGTAACAAGCTAGAACTGTAGCGCAACAAAATTCCTCTATCCAATTTTCACTATAATCTCAGAAATTTACCAAATGAAAAAGCCTTACAAAATGGATTTATGATAATCATAACTATTAATAAATGTTCTAACAAAATCAACTCAAATTGTGTAACAGTCCAAAACTTTTTCGTAGCGAAGCAAAACTTGGTAAGCGCCACTATCACCATGATCTGAACATACCTGCTCAATTTGATGACAGTGACTCCTTGTGGTCATAAAATCATAACATTTGTAAATCTGCTTATAACTTATTTATAAATTTGACCTAGATTCACATCTAAATGGTAGCTATCATATCAAAAACTGCATCTCCTAATGTTTTCAAGTCTAACTTACCTGCACCCCCCCTCCTCTCCAGCTGATCCAAAAGCTTCGGAATTCATCCCAGGAAAGGATTCCTGGCGTTGGGGCGCTGGCTACAGGCTCTCCCATCTTACCCTGTGAGATCCAGGAGCGTGAGTTTTGCCTCCCACCCAGCACAATCTCCACCATTTCGGTACTGTCGTGTGCGCTTGGTGAGAGGGCAATGTGGGCATCATTATGGCTTTTTATGGCCACTTGAACATGTGCGACTTTGGCTGGCTTCTTCACGTATTGATACTCGTATTTGTTGGGTGTGGAGATGTGGATTCGTTCTGCAAAATGTGAGGGTAGAAATACTGGAGAATAAACTTCCCATTTTTGAAGCTAGCAACTAATACTATCAGTTTTAACATATTAAAGAATTAAGAAAGAACAGGAAAGACTTGTTTACCATTTGGACAGAAAAAGACGCTGTATGTGTACTCTCTAGGCAAACCTTCAGGCTACGGAAAAGCAATAAGAGAGGGATATTTAAGCAAACAACTAAAAACAAACAACTCCAAGCAAAAAAAAAAATCACATACTACTCTGCATGCTCATATTTTAAATCTCTCACACCGCTCACATACTCTGGTCTGGAACATTGCAAAAACAGATAAGTGATCTCCAGTGAAAATTATACAGAGCTAGTCCAATCAACTAGTACATTCAAAAAGTACCAGAACTGTTATATAACACTCACTAAAAACCTGTTTGCAATACAATATACAGCGACAATAAGACTCAGGGTCCCCACCTCTACCAGCACACTCCTGCGTACATAGTCCACGCCTGCAGGGCTTCTCCTGTCCTCCTGTTCCTCACCCACTTTGCCTGATTTGCTGGACTGCAGCCCATCGGAGCAACAACTTGGCTCACTGTAGGCCACGGCACGAGCTGCCATGGAAACAAATATGGGAAATGACAGAGCACAACTCAATGACGAAAATGCTTTATTTGCATTGTGGGTGCATATGAGGGGAAAAGTAGTTGGCAAAGTATACATGCACAAACATATACAAATGCTCACATGTGAGACTTCTGGCAGCATGCGTTATCCCCCCCCCCCCCCCCAAACCCGTAATGTCTTCCGAGACCCTGATGGCCTGGGGATAATAGGATACACACATGGCTTTGCAGCAGAATGGCTGCTTGCCAGCAAAGCCCCTTTGTATGTGTGTAGTGAGAAGGAAGGACTTGGAGCCAGGGGGACTAGGACAGAGCCGTGGGGGGGCCATTGGCTAGCACTGACCTGCAAATTCATTGACACGCCATAGAGATGCATGGAAAAGACCCCCACCACTATGCCCTCATGTACTTTTCCCTCATCTGATAGCCCAAAAAAAGAACATAGCTGTTGTCCAGCATGGGTCATTACATAAGTCAATGACAAAGTTTTGTTTGGCAACTGTGCTTTGCTAAGGCTGAAATGGCACTACATTTAAGAAATTGCAGGGTGAAACGAGCCAAAGAGTCAGAATATGTGACAACAGCTGATTAATATTCCCAAGAATGTTTGCAATGTCTAGTAATAATAAACCTTCTGTAAACAACAGTGAGAATAAATACACAATTCTTGTCAAACATGTAGCAAATGTAAGATTTATACACTACCAGTAAAAAGTGACTGAATTTGATTCTCATGATTCTAAAAGTCTTTTGGTCTAAGGGCTTCAAATCCACATGATATGAAGGCAGAAACTTGTCCCGTATACAGGTTAACTCCTTTAATACAGTTTAAAAAATCATCCCAAGATGCACCTCAAGTGGTTGTTCTGATTTATTATGCTGTTTCTGTAAAGTAGGTGGTTTACCCACTTGTAGGGGCATTGTTGAAGTTTTTAACGGACTAACCTGTGATGTTGGCAGATATCAGCTCAGAAAAGAGCAGAACTATAAAAGTGGGCGTGGCCTCCCCAGGCGCCACACACTTTTTCCGGATAAGATTGTGTTTCCCTGGGTGACCCACAAACTTGATCCCTTTGGGCACTGACACTTTCACATGGACCTATGGAGAATGAACATACAAGTCATGGAGTTTCTACATATTGCACAAACACATGCTGCCCGCATTTTCAAAAACACGGCATGAACTCCCAAGGGCTCCTAAAGGATTCTAGGGAATTTTTTTAGGTGCATTGCACATTTTCCATGCTGCCTAACTCATGGCCTCCCATCGATCCTCAAGGATTCAACTCTAAACCCCTCAGCGCCAAAAAATGCTGCAAATCTTTTCTCTGCACATACCTCAAGTCAAAAAATAAGCTGATACTAAATAATATTTGAATCCACATGATATGAAGGCAGAAACCATGGTAGTGTATCAAAGTCATGTAAGTGTCTTATAAATGGTGCTTGTCTGTGCAAAACTTGCCATGATGTCAAAGTGTTGCTATTCAGTTGATAAGGTATTCTGGGTGGTGGTTGTTTTGCGGGTGCTATGGTGTTTTGGGTGGTTCCTTATTGGCCCCAATTCTCTATTATAGCACTTATCTTTTCTGTTATCTGTTATGATTGTGGCAAATATTGATCAGTTTTACCAAGATCTAAAAACACATGCATGCACACACACGCACCTCGGCACATGTAGGGAGATAGTTATACACTGTCAGTGGGACTTTGGTTTGTTCACCACGGACGACGCTATATGGCAGGGTGAAGTCGATGAAGAAGGGCTTAAATGTGCGCAGTTCAGCAATCTGAGCCAGACCTAGACCCTTTTCTGCAGACAGACCAATAGCCCTCGTCACCCATGTGGTGATGGAATCGGGGACATCCAAATGTAACTCAGCCTCCCCAGTAACACTGCTGTAAATAAAAGTTACAATTAGCTATAACTATATAACTAATATATATACATATATATGAATGGGCCTACATTCAGACCATACTCTAAAAATGTGAGTTAACCAAAGTAATATTTCACTACCTGACGTTAAAGCAATGCCAGATCCATGTTTCTGGGAAGAATGTACGTCTGCGGTTCTCTGCCCTAAAAAAAACACACACTGACATAAGAAACAATTCTCTAACTGATCTTAGAGACAACTGAATGTGAGATTAACCTTATAATTTCAGACACTGTGAGCATGTGTACCGTGTCCCAGATCGGGAATGCATAGCTGCCACCAGGGTGGAGGTGTGCGGTTGGAAAGCAGGCACTGCCTCGTCTGTGTACATCCCTCCACTCTGCCTGTGATTGAGACTCACCATGTCTGTCATCACCACCAGCCCCGTCTCCTACAACACAGTTACATGGATATATTAGCATTTGATATCTAAACTAGAGGTTTATAATTTTTTTTAAAAGTGGGGACAGTGATATCCTCACCGTAAAAGCAAAACGGGCATCTTTAGTGATGTCCCAGTGCCATGGATACACAGAGGAACGTCGTCTTCGTGACGACAAGCCGGGCCACCAAAAATGTCCCTCATCTTTGGGTATCCCAAAGGCATCAGATACATCAAAGTCAGCCAGTTCCTTGAACACCTGCAAACCAATAAACACAGCAAACTGTCAGGAAAACTTCTGAGCTATTGGTGGTGTATATATGAAGGTTCAGATGAGGACTTACCTTCTCAGGTGTGAGCTGGAAGCCTGGTTTGAGAAGGTACATGCTTTTGTCCACAGAAGCTACACATACACATGAGCCACTCTCTGCTCTGACCTTCAGACTGACCGGACTGCCCGGCATCGACTCATTTGTGGACAAAGACACAGAGACCTAAAGACAAGAAAGTCATATTAGTTTGAAACGGAGTAAATAATGACTTTTTTTTTTTCTTTGGTGAACTGTCCCTTGATAAATTATAATCAAGAATAACAATTAGTGAGCATCTCAAACCACCTCATGTTCAAAGCGGGGCTGCACAGGAAGTTGCAGACTGTCACTCACACCCTCTCCATTTTCCCGAACATAGTAGACCAGTAGGCGACTGAGAGGGGCCATGGTAGGAGTCACATTGAAATGTAGAACCGACATGCAACTGTCTGTTTCCGCCTGAGAAGAGGACACACCAGAGTCTGGGCAGACAGAGGACATAAAGATGGACAGACAAAAAATGGGGAGGAAAAGAAGAGGAAGAATAGTGCCTTTATGAGCTTTAAGTAAGCTTAATTGATTAATTCAAGTTTCAACACATTTTGTCATGAGCAAAGAGCAAAATAATTCTTAGTATATGTACAGTACACAGAACAGAAAAAAAGGTTAAAATTATGAAAATCTAAAGTCATATACGTCATATACATTTTTTTTTTTTTTTTTAGATTTTTTTATTATTTTTTAAAATTATTTTTTAGATTATTTTTAAGGCCAAAAAGGCCCATATTTGAAGAATCATAATAAGTTAATGAACTGAACAAAGGCTTATTACTATAAAACTGACCTGAGTCTTGTGGTGGTTTGGCAGTGGTGTGAATGTTCGTGTCAAAGGTGATGGTAGCTCTCTTTTCACGATGGGCTATGTTCTTGGTATGCCTCTGACCTGACTGCACGATATTCCCACGAGAGGCGATCTCGTAGTGCAAGGTGAAGTTACAGGGACAGGTGGACTTCAAGGAGATCTCTGCTTCTTTTCCAATCTAGACACATGATTTAAGGTTGTTTAAACATACAAAAATACTTTTGTATATCTTAGCAATCACCACTAATGATATTGTCAATATCTCTTACTATAAGAGGAGCACGGGGACTTAAGAGCTGGATGTGGCACTTGCTGGGAGAATACCAGCTACTGATGGACAGATAGTTGGGGAGATACTGGTCCCCTGCAGGCCTGCCATCTATGGCAGTCACTTTTGACTGTAATCAAAACAGAAAGACATTCAAATTAAAATTAGAAATGTAGGGCACTGTGTGTTTCATTTTGACTGTATTTGGTGCTAAATAAACTATAAACTATAGTATAAACTATAGTAGTTTTTTTTTGGATTGCATTCTTAACCACAAACCATTCTGTGATTCACAGGCACCAAACTACAGACCCTAATAGATTTACACAGATCCAAGTGTGGATTCTTGGTATTCACCTGGAAGACAGCCTTCTCACTGATCAAACAAACCTTTATGGTCAATAAAACCCAGGTTTAGACCAAATGTTCTGTGTGAAAGTGACATTAGGCATTGTCCCACTGGCACTTGAGCAGCCTGGAAGTTAAGTGCCTTGTTGAACAATGGTACTAGTCATGCATCACCCTTTGCAAGGTTTGAACCAACAACTTTTCAGGGCTTTGTTACCCCTAAATCAAGGGGTCTCCAAACTCGGTCCTGGAGGGCTGTCACTGTCCTGCAGAGTTTAGCTCCAACCCCACTTAAACACACCTGAACAAGCTAATCAAGGTCTAATTAGGCATACTAGAAACATCCAGGCAGGTGTGTTGATTCAAGTTGGAGCTAAACTCTCTAGGACTGAGTTTGGAGACCCCCTGCCTTAATCACTAGGTCAGGGATAACCCTGCTCCTGGAGAGCTACCAACCTGCAGAGTTTAGCTCCAGCTCTAATCTAACACACCTGTCCTACACCTGTTCAAGATTACTTGACAATTTCAAGCAAGTGTGTTGGAGCAGGGTTGGTACTAAATTCTGCAGCAAGGTAGTTCTGAAGTTCTTCTTCTCCAAGAACAGGGTTGGCTACCCCTGCACTAGGTTAAACCATCCCCAGAAGAAGCTTCCATTACATCTCCAAATCCCTCCCACTGACCTCCAGCCAGACGTACTGGGCAGCTGTGGGAATGGAGGGGATCTCGAAAGTGGCCTTGCCATTCCGCGAGACCAGTTCACTGGTGTAGACGTTGTCCTTTGGGGTGAGTTCGGCCTTAACTCGCACTTGCACTCCTTCCGCTGGGCTCCCGTCCGGATAGGTCACCTCAATCTGGGGTCAGTGGTGAAAAACGATCATTCCAAATTAGGATTGATTAGTAAAAAGGAAAAAAAAAAAGAATCATTATCTGCTTTCCAACAGAAGACTGATCCTCCTCTCACCATCCCCTTGTAGGGCAGACCAGGTTTGAACTGTTTGCGAGTATCTTTGGAGTACTTGATATCAATGAGCTGCTTGTGGACGGGCGTTGAATCGTCAAACATGGTCTGCCGCCCACCATCCACACTGCTTACTGTCACCCACATGTTCACTGTGCCTCGGAAATGGTCTGTAACTTCTAAAGGCATCATGTCTTTCACGCAGAGGCTGAAAGTGGCAGAGCCTTTGATCTATGTAGGAGAAAAGAAAAAGTTGTTACTTTTGGTCTTTTGAAGTTATGTTGGACTCTGCTGAAAAGACTATCTTGAACAAGTTGGTTAATGCTGGTTAGGTACTGGTCTGCCTTGCCCCTGTCCCAACTGATGCTTTTGATGTGGAATTGCAGTTTTGTCCATTAAGTCCACAAGAGTGGAAGCTGTCTCAAGGAGTCGCTATGGAGTGCGGCTTTGCGGATAACATATGCGAGCAATGTGCCCTTTTGCCTACCTTGCACTGGTTTGGACTTCATTGGACTGGACTGTTTGACCAGTAAAGCTATGCTTGCAGAGCTTTGCTGTTGAAGTTGGTCAACCAAAGAAGTTTTACTGTTTGAGCAAGTTAAGGATGCTGGTCTTTTCATCAGTGAAATACTTTATTATGCGCTCACCTCCATTGACTTCACCACCGGATGACCAACTTCATGTCTGTAGTAGCCTACTCCATTGACAGTCATATTAACTGTTAGTTTGCCTGACACTGGCTTTCCAAAGGTGTACCTGGAAGAAGACATGGTGGTTGAGATATTGGAAGCCATTGCAAAATGAATTGTTTAAGATGACAGGCAGATTCTTACCTTGCCTTCACTAAGACCTGTTCACATGAATTGAGGTCTCGAATGTAGGGAGGGGGCTCAATGATGAGCTCAAACTTGGGCATGACTGTTCAAGAGGAAGAAAGACCAAAATTTCCATCTTTCAAAGACTATTTACAATGTTGTGTTACATGTAGCTTGTTGTTACAATTATCAGAATCAGTTCTTATGAAAGAATTAACACTGCTTACCATACTTTTGCACTTCAAATGACTTGTTGTACGTGTGGCCTTGCATCTCCACGAAAACTAACCATTCCCCGAAGACAGGTTGGTCTGATAGTGGAAAGCTCATATTGACAATTCCTATTAGTGACATTAAAATATCAGCACTATACATATATCACAGTGATCAAAGCCTATCATAGTGACTGACATACACTAAAGTTGTACAGTTTGATGCAATGATTGCAACATGATTAAATACAAAAGCCTGGTTACAGCCATAGGAACAAGACAGAAAGAGTTCTTACCACAACAAACAGACTTCAGATCTTTCCAATGGACTATGCGGGATCCTCTGGGGTCCTGGGTAAACAAAGTGGTAATCTTAAACAGTATGTGGTAAAAATAGTCACATTCTTACTTATTTGCTTGGCTTAAATCTGGAGGCCACTTTACACTCGTAAAAAGGCAGCAAAGAATCAAGCTTAAGAAAACGCATTTCAAATCCAATGATGCTTTTAAACAAACAGACCATGCCCTGACTCAAAGGGCCAACACTTCAGGAGCCCGTCAATCAAGACAAAACTACACACACCCTGAGCCAGAGGCCGGCGGTGCCAAACTAACATAAACATGAAACATCGTATACATAGCAAACATTTTTTCTGGTCCCCCTTTGGCCATTTGCACAGCTTTCAGAAGAATTTTCTGGAACTGAGCAACAGTGTTTGCCCCAGAGACGCTTCAAAGACTAAGCAGCATGTGGGAAAAAGATGGAAGCTAAGCACTGAGCAGCAGGGGGCAATGCCCCAGGAAGACTCGCTCCCTTTTATCTCCCTAGTTGCCCACAAGCGTCTGCTCCAGGGTCGAACCCAACACAGACGACCAGTTGTCAAGCTCTATAGCGTTGCAACATGGAACCTGCTGGGAAAGAAACACTCCAACCAAAGCAGTGTCCACCCCATGGCCTCCACTCACCACTATGTAAGCGTCAATCTGTAAAACAAAACAAGGAAGTGATTAGAGGGATGAGGATGACAAATATTACACACATGTATAGCTACAGCTACTTAAGCCCCATCAAGATTTCAATCAATCCTGCATCTGAGAGAAGTTTTGCCAGCAGCCAACCCAATTTTCGCTTTTGGAAAAAATTTGGCTCTGGTGAATGTGTTTCTGTAATTTGCATGCTTGTTTGTGTATGAGGGACATACTGCTAAGCTACCTTTTGCCCTTTCTAGAAATGTTTGCAGGATAAGCTTTCAGCACTAAATAAATGTTGCTCATGCAGGACAATGCTCCTCTACTACAAAGCATAATTTAGCATATCATTTCAGGACTTTACCTTTTCACTTGTTGGCCTTAGGTTTGGCGTGACAGCATATATATTTATAAGAACTAGAGGGGAGAGAAAGAAAGAAATAAACAGTAATGAATTCATATTCAACTTGCTTTTTTCTAAACGCTATTTGTGACACACTGGCCAAGCTCAAAATAGCATGTTAATTTCTACGCTCTTTTGCTGCATGCAGGATGTACAATGTGCAAACTATGCACATTTTCAGTATGTACAGAATACTTAGTATACAAAATTCTGCTGTATACAACAAACCATACTTCGTAAAATACTGTATCCTGCAATGCACTCAGTCCTTTAATTTCTAGTGTCATGAATGAATTGGAAGTAATATCGACCAAGTTTTTGAAACATTAGAGTTGTGGAACAAATGGCAGACAACTATATTAATTTCAAAAATACTAGCTGAAATTGTACAGGTGCCATGTGAAAGCAGTGTTTGGAATGGTTACGGTTGCTTAATATATGCACATTTAAAAATATATATATATATATTAGGAAGTATACAGTGCATAGTATGTAGTACAATAGTAATCTAAACATAGCCAGTATCAACTGCACTGAGATATTTAGCGTTACAAACACAGCATCATAATTAACCCGTTCAGAGAGAGACCTTTCTGCTGGGGCTTATAAATTGGCTTGTCGGTCTGGATGAAAACAGTTGAGCCTTTGCTGTCCACCGTCACAGTGGTGTGGTTGTGGAAGATGTAGCCTCCCTCATTGAGCTGACGGTTTCCCCAAACCTTCAGATGTGCCTGGCCTCTGAGATCTGAAGGCACCTGGGAACATTGTGGTTATCAGGCTCTGTGCCAACTACTACTTTATGAATGCTCACACTAAGGAGAATTGGCTGATTATATGATTGGCTCACCTTTATTTTGATGGTGCCTTTATCTGAAATGAGAAAGAAATGTAATGACAGGTAAAGTGAAACCTGCACAAGCACCAGATTTCTGCATCAAAACATGAATTTATTGTGATGTAAGGGGGGTTTATTGAACAAAACCTTAATTAAAAACTATGAATTATGTTCATTCTTGTAGAGCATGTACCATTTTTAATTTGTCACAAATGAAAACGAGGCTTAAGTATAGTACAGTATAGTACCTCGTACAGTGCCATGGCTATGCGCCACAATCTCGCCCTTAACGCTGAGCTGCAGTTGCACTCGTGTGTCCTCTACTGCATTGAATATGGTCACGCTCACAGCCTCTTCTACACCGGCACGGAACACAGATGGTGCGGCAATCAGGTAACCCCTGTGAATCAAAGGACGGAAGTACAGAGCAACGGCTGTGTGTGTTTACATCACAAGACTCCAGGTACCAATTACGCTAACACTTTGTTTTGTCTAGAGCGTACATCTGAACCTCACATCATAGGGCAAACAAATCAAACAAACAAGCGTGCCAAACCTTACCACTTGGGAAAACATAAAACAAATATCATGTGTTCAAACACAAACTGGCAAGTGTTTTGTGATTCTTTGTTGCCCAAGTTGGGTGTTATGAGAATGGCGGAACCCTGTGATTTATCTTGAAAGAACAAGTTACAGATCTATAGTCAGTTTGTAAATTAGGGTGTAAGGTGAATATTTGTGCCGGGGTTGATCATCAGGGCCCCCCGACTACTCTACCAAATGTTTCCTAATTTGCCAAATTGGCCTTGTGTCTTAATAGGGTCATTCCGTGTCAAACCAAATGGAGGTCCCCGGCTCAAATTTTTGATTTTGTTAATATTTTTTCTGTAGAAAGACAAACATAAATAGTGATGAAAGCCAAAATATTAAATGTCACAGATGTATATTTACTGAGTAATCCACTATTTTGTAGAGGGGTGTCAAAACTTACAATTTTCACCTGAGATTGGTAGGTCTATTAGTAAAAACTGTTGACTTTAGCAATCTTTGTTTCATTATATGCCAAGAGTGCATGCCTGCAACTCAAGAAGTATTGAAGATTTCTTAATATCCTTTTAGATTTTGGTTCTTAAACTTTCCTTTTGGTATCTTCATTTTAAAGGCCCTCAATGGTTCAGTCCCAGAGATATGGACATGTTAATGTGGCTCCATGAGTAAATTGTACACATTTTCAGTGGTCAAAAACCAAATGCGGGTCACTTTGTCTGATACTTTTTTCTTTTAAAGAGGAATATCTAAAGAACAAATAATGTTAAAACTAGAAATGCATCTAATTTTCATATCAATTGCATAGAACATGCCTGTCTGAGTGCCATAAACTCTCCTTTTCTAAAGTCATCATGTAACTCTAAAGGTATTCGAGATATATTAATATCCTTTTAGATTCTCATTATTAATAAACTTTTCTTTTAGAATCTTCATTTTTAGGGCCCTATATGGTTCGTTCCCATAGATATTGGGACCCCAAATTGTTGAATTTTACCCATTTTCAATGGTAAAGAACATCTGTGAAATTTAATATTTTGGCTTCCATCACTATTTACGTTTGTCTTTCTACAGAAAAAAATGTTAACAAAATAAAAAATTGGAGCTGGGGAAGTTTATGAAATTTGGTTGATGACTCCATATAAAGTCCACCACTAGGGAAGGCAAGGGGCTCCAAAGGGACCTTGCAGGACCTTGACCTGGGCTGTGTCTGAAATCGCCCCTTACTATTTGAGGGATTGCCATTTATAGTGGAGTCTGAAGCCATAGTGGACATTATCGAGTGCACTTCAATCCCACAGTGCACTGCAAATACAAATGTACAAAGAATGTACAGTACAGTCAGCGGCTAGAGAATGGACTCTTCCAGTAACTTCTGCATTTTCTTCTAGCTCAGTTTTTAGTTTTTTAATAATCATTACTATTTGGAGCTTAGCAGATGAGCACTGAGTTTTTATTATTAATCAGAAAGCACAAACAATGCAAAAGCGAAATCTCTTGTGGGGCACTTTGTGTCTGAATTCACTCAATTTCTTTAAGTAGACTATATTAGTGCACTAATACTGAAGTTATGGGGGCGATTTCGGACACACTTGTTATGCCGCATATATTCTGAGCTAGAAATGTCTATTTAAAGAATATATTGAATAGAAACATTTCCTTTGAAAGCAGTGAGAGTAATTTTGGTTTTAGTTCAGCTTGACAAATATTTCATTCAATCTTTGCAATGATTAGACCATTTGTTGGTGATTTCTTGTGATGGTGTTTGTAGGCCTTTTCTCTTAGAAGAAAGTCACAGGGCTGCACAAACCCAATTTTGAGGGTAAATGTTATAAAAACTAATAGGGCCTTTTCAAACATGTCATGACAAAGGTTAGAGCAACATTATTATACAATTAAGCAATATTAACCTAATTCTTAAGGTGTTTTTTGCCTCTTCGGAATCCAAGTTGTCTAGACTACTGCAAAAAAAAGTTACAAATTTGGTTCCAGTGCCCTTAAATGATGAGAAACATTTGAAAGGTGACTCTCTGACACATTACATGCCCAAATAATCCCGGGCAACTCAGTGTCCTTGAGTTTAATAGCCTGCCTGAGTGTGAGATATCAGGTGATTGGCATTACGGTTCAGTGAGGCCAGAGGCAATTTAAGTCTCAAGGCATGAGAAAATCCCTTCCAAGGCATCTATGCGGAATTGACTGCATTTGATCCTCACCTTCCTATCTTACAATGGTCTCATGTGTGCGGTGGGCATAGAAATATTCAGTGTTTACATGATAGCACTCTCTTGTTGAAGGAAAGAACAGCCACAGCCTGACTCAAGAGAATGTAGCTCTTTGTCAAAGAGGTCAAGCTGGTTATTGACCTCTTTCTCTGGTGTTCGAAATACTTGGCACAATAACGTGTAACAGGTACGGACACTGGCACTGAGCTCTGCCCAACCCTGGTATGAAGGGTGAAGAAGTATGTGGACTTCTGTACTTTCTTGGTCAATTAAACCAACAACGTTCCTATCAATCATTTGATTTAAGTTTAGGGTTAGAATTATGGTTGCTGCTGGATAGTTACTGAGAATTTATACAGTTACAGAAATGTGGTTCCAGGACCAATAAAAATGACCAACCAACTTGGCAAAAATCACAGTTATCAGCATAACATCAACAGCATTCTCCAAATAACCAAGCAGACCCAAGAACCCTAAGAAAAAGAAAAATATTCTTTGCTCAACCACTGAAGAACCTTTATAAGTATATAGATCACAGTCTTCTAATGTAGCCTTGGGAAAGTGAACTGAAGCATGTTCTCAAGATTGAAAAATGAGTGGAATAAATTGGGTCTAATCTAAAGATCATTACAACAAAGCAGCATTGAAGCTGATAATGGAGCATATAACTTCTGGATTTTACTAATAGCGGGAACTAATGACATAAATAACTTTAAATGCTTGCAATGTATGAAACATAGCTATGACTGTTTTGAAAAAACATCAACGGAACGGATTACATGTAATTTGTTAGTAACATCCACACACATAAACAGCTGTGCTGCTGAGTTTAATTGTTGTTGATGCACAAACATTACCACAGGCGCGCGAGAATCCAAACTAGTGAGGCTGCAGTTATCACCTGACTGAAGTCTCATCAAAACAGGCATGCTTGAAATGAAAAAGCGGTTTATGTCATCCATAAAATAGCGCTACAAACATACTTACTGTCTTTCTTGTGAATGAACTCCACTTATTAAACACATGAACACAGTCCACAGAGTCCAGGAATTGTGGTGCACATGCAACACTCTCATTTTGTCCCTCGTTTGTTTTGTATTGAGTCTCCCCTGCGTATGCTCCATAAAATATTATTGCTATTTCGAGTGCAAACTGAAGTATCCACGAGGGCAAAGCACTAGCCTCCGGTGCAGCGCGTGCTACGGTGGTTTTATCCCAATTCCCAATGTTGTGTCCGTGCAACTGATTTTTGAACTCCTCTCCACGCGTAAAGACAATCCCTCTTGGCGTGCCTTATTTATCCGCCTTAGTTCCGATTGCTCATATTTCAGCATTAAAACTTATCTCCATCCACCCCACCCCTTGTGTAGCACGGTATTTAATGCACATCAGATCCATTGAGCTGAGCGCCACAGCCTAATGTAACCAGGGCAGTCTGCTTTTGCCCCTTTGAACTCTCCAGGCTTTTGTCTCATTCAGTGGTGTGTCAGAACAAGTCTAACAGAGCCCCTCTGAGCTAGTAGAGACAAGACTGCACTGTCCCTGCGACGAGGATTGGAAGCTTTACAGGTCCGATTGAATGAGACTGAAAAGATCCGAACGTTTTAGCCATTTCATGTTTTTAATGTATGTGATAAATATGATTATAAAATATATTATTTAACTGAGGCGTTTTTGGCGTATTTGTTTACACACAAAAGTATGTAGTTAAAATGTAAAACTTCAACCTGACGTGAATTCATTTTGATATGGAAGCACGATAAAGGTGCGAAAATGTAAGACATCGGCTCCCCCTAGTGGCGCTTTAGCACTAGACATTTAGAATTAGCTTTTGTGTTCTTACAAAATGATACCGTTTGAATAGGTCTAATGAATCGATTAAAAGCGGTATTAACGTCCCATACAATTTAAGTAACTGTGCTTACATTTTCTAAATCACAACGCAATACAGTCAATAAGGCAGTTACAACACAAGAATGAAAAAAAAGAGACGAGAAAAAAACCGATAAAAATAAAAATAAATAGGAGTGGATATAACTAGCAAAATAAACCATGCATCAAAGGATTTTTTTTTTCAGTTTTTGGCTCACTACGCAAGCATCACGGTGACGTCATGTGACGTAGAACCTAAACAGGAAATGGGTGCTACAGCGTGACTACACGAAATGATACACATGTCGCGGGTGAGCAGATACTTTAGCCTGGCAACGAAAACACATAAAGCACAGTTTCAGCATCATGGTGAGTTAGTTTTGAATTTTCAGCCTGTATCATATAATCAGTTTCAGGAATAGTACATTACCAGAAATATAGACAAAGTCGCGAAATTGCTAACGCTACTCTATACAGAAATAAATTTTAACATTGTAATAAAGCTACAAGTATTACATGTGGCCTACATAAATTAATAATAAAGTAAATTTTAACAAAAGAAAATTACACTATATATAAATGCATTCTAATTATATCACCAAGTATTACCATGTTCTGAACATTTACCATGGTAATACTATAGCATTATTTGAAGTACCGTTTAAATATTATTGTATATGAATATGTTAATCATATGATATATATAATAAAGGATTCATATTGTTCTTTTTGATGTTTGAGTTGTCTATCCTAACTTTCATTTAAATTAAAGGCCCCTACAGATTTAAAAAATTTGGTCAGAAGATTTTATGTTCTTCAAGCTGAACGTGTGGAGGCGTACAAACTATTTGAGGAGTAAGTTATCTATCTATCTATCTATCTATCTATCTATCTATCTATCTATCTATCTATCTATCTATCTATCTATCTATCTATCTATCTATCTATCTAGTCTGTCTCTCTGTCTATATATCTATCTGTCTGTCTGTATCTCTGTCTGTCTGTCTATTTGTCTGTCTATATGTTTTTGGACCCTATCACACACCCGGCGCAATGCGATGCCAGACGCAATGCAAGTGTTTTTTGCTAGTTTCAGCCTGACACAGTTATCATTTTCACATCCTGCACCATGTTGTTTAGATGCACTCGTGCCTATGGGCGTGCTGGTCTGAAAACGAGGTGTGTTCCGGTGCGCTGTTGGTGTGTTGCTATTTTGAGGAAACTGAAAACGATTGTGCCATTGACCAGCAAAAACCTACACTGTGTCTCAATGTGCATACTATCCATCCTAAATAATATGTGACATTAATAATATTAAATACTATTTCGGGCAGATAGAGTAGATACTATGCACACTGGGACGCAGGGCTGGTCTAAAGTCAGTGGCACCTTATTTTTTTTGTTATTTAAGGGACGCGTTAGTAATATGCACCTATATGCGGGTGCACAACGCATATACACTCTGTTTATTACACACACAGGGACGGGCAGTAGCACACAAACATGCCAAATATTAAAAATAAAAGGATTACAATGTAAAAGATTATTATTGTGTGCATAAAGATAGAAATGCCTACATGTCATAATGGATAGTCATTGCATGTATCAGAATTACCTATTTGCAGTGATGACGAATGAAATTGGCTAATTATTTGACCAATATTGGCAAGACACACATGTATTTAAATTGACTCGTCAGGTTGAGGGTGTCATGTAAATAGCAATGCGCCATGGTGCAAGCGCACCTAGCTAGAGGGAATGGGAGATGACACTCTGATTGGTTTACTGCACCTTATGCACAAAGCACACCCATGACTCATTAAGAGACTAGGTACAACTCTTTTGGATGCGCCATGCATGCAGACCATTTTTTCTGTTGTTAAACTAGCTAAAGTGGATTTGGACGTGCGCTAAGTGCACCTGCGCCATACGCTTCAGACCATGCCCTTAGATATTTAAAATAGGGCCCTAGATGTCTGTCTGTCTGTCTGTCTGTCTATCTATCTATCTATCTATCTATCTATCTATCTATCTATCTATCTATCTATCTATCTATCTATCTATCTATCTATCTATCTATCTATCTATCTATCTATCTATCTATCATCTATGTGGGTTATTTTGATGAAATAACACTTGTTGTTCTCAGGGGTCATGAGGCATACTTAAGGACGGGGCCCCACTATGACTTCGAGCACTACAAACAGCTGGTACATGAGATAACGAAAGCATTCTGTGGCATTTCCAAAGAAGTTCTGAAGATTAAAGAGCAACTGCACCAAGACTTCGACCGGCCCGACCTTTCAGAGCACATTGACAAACTGCAGATTAAAGAGAAAGAAAAGCTAGAGCTGGTGGGCACTTTGCACAAGACTATTATTTTTATAAATGTTTGGCTAATACTACATAATGTGCACTGCTTGGCATACAGTTATCATCTCTTTGCTTTTAACCTGTTCCACTGTACCACCCGCGGTACATATACCTCTCAAAAGAGACCAAAACCATGCATATAACTCCAAATGGTTCAAGAACAGCATGCAATTTACTTTGGGTTTGCATTTCTTTAGGTGTTTTAGGCAAAGTTAGCAGGAATGCTAAGGGGTTACCTCTGGATTTGTGTAGCTTTTTGCGGTCTGATAAAATAGTGAGTGAACAAAGACATTAAACAATATAGCTGGAAATTGTTTCATCTGATTGGAAATAGAAAGTTGAGTGCATGGGATACAGCTTTTCAGTCAGTGAATTGATATTCTATGCATAAGGAGCCATTCTCTATGTTTAGATGTGCACTGCCAAGCATATTTATTTGGGAAAGTGATTGGTTAAACATTTTAGTCCTGCATAACTTCTGTATCAGCCAATTAGCAAACTGAAATGATTTTGCTCCTCTTATCTTTATGCATAACATTAAAATAGTATTGAACCAAATGTATCTGTCCTGTAATTGATTACTGTATTCTTAATGTTTATCTGTATTAATGTTTTAATGTCTTTTCAGACAGCTAAGTTACAGTTGGCCAAGCAGAATGCCCAGGATCACCCAGAAGATGAGGATTTCCAGGAGAAAGTCCGTGAGATCAAACAGGAGTAAGTGCATCATTTTCTACACCCCTGCTAATGTCAAATGAAATTTAAAAAAAATTAAAAAAATACTGGCAACCAGTGTTTGATGTAATGCATTACTAAGTTATTAATTACTGTAATTTAATTACTTTTACATTGAATAAGTGGAGTACAGTTACTTCTGATTTAATTACATTAAATACTTGAACAATTCTATATAAAACAATAGTGGATTTAACATTTTAATGTAACGTTCTCCCTTTAAATATTTTGGTCAGTTCAAGAATAATTTATGCAATTTTATATTATTTATTTGAAGGAATTAAGAGAGCAGTTTTATGTCTGTTTTTGATATGGGATTTAAGTAATTATTAATAAGTAATGCAATACTTTTTAGAGAGAGTAATTAGTAATCTAAAACTGTTGAAGATGTAATTAGTAGCTAGTAATTAATTACTTTTTAGAGTAACTTTACTAACACTGCTGGCAACACAACTATATTAAAGAAATCCTTGAGTAGAAGGAAGTCAACAGGCTACAATGTGAACATATAAACATATGTAGACTTACGTAGACATACATATACATTCACACGTGCATTCATATACGCATAAAAACATACAAAAATATACTCATTTCCATAGCCATACTTTTATGCTGCTCTAAAGTAATATTTGCATGTTTACATATATACATTCCTATTACACACATAATAGACATAAACATCTCCCTTCTCTCTGTTTTGATATACAGTGGTGGTCCAAAACATGTTGGCCACAGTTATTGGCACCCTTTTATTCAATACATTTTGCAACCTCCTTTTGCCAAGATAACAGCTCTGAGTCTTCACCTATAACGCCTGATGAGTTTGGAGAACACCTGACAAGAGATCAGAAACCATTCCTCCATACAAAATCTCTCCAGATCCTTCATATTCCCAGCTCCATGTTGGTGCTTCTTCTCTTCAGTTCACTCCACTCATTTTCTTTAGGGTTCAGGTCAGGGGACTGGGATGGCCATTTCAGAAGCTTCATTTTGTGCTTATTGACCCATTTTTTTTGTTGGTTTTGATGTTTGTTTTGGATCATTGTCCTGATGAAAAATCCAACCATGGCCCATTATTGGATTTCTAACAGAAGCGGTCAGGTTTTGATTTTTTATCTGTTGGTATTTGATAGAATCCATGATACCATGAATCTGAACAAGATGTCCAGGACCTCCAGCAGAAAAATAGGCCCACAACATTAGACCCAGCAGTATGTTTAACAGTGGGTATGGGGTACTTTTTATCCATGTGTGCACCAAACCCATCTGGTGGGTTTGCTGCCAAAATGTTTTTTTTTTTTTTTCTTTTCTTTTTTTTTTAAAGTAGTTTCATCTGACCATAGAAGCTGGTCCCAATTGAAGTTCCAGTCGTGTCTGACAACTGAATATGCTGGAGATTGTTTCTGGATGAGAGCAGAGGATTTTTCTTGAAACCCTCCCAAACAACTTGTGGGGATGTAGGTGCTTTTTGATATTTTTTTTAGGCTTTCTGAGACTCTCTGCAATTCTCCAGCTGTGATCCTTGAAGAGTCTTTGGCCACTCAAACTCTCCTCCTCACCGCGCATTAGGACGATTTAGACACATGTCCTCTTCCAGGCAGATTTGTAACATCTTTAGTTGATTGGAACTTCTCAATTATTGCCCTGATAGTGGAAATGGGGATTTTCAATGCTTCAGCTATTTTCTTACAGCCACTTTCTATCTTGTGAAGCTCAACAATCTTTTGCTGCACATCAGAACTATATTCTTTGGTTTTTCTCATTGTGATGAATGATTAAGGGAAGTTGGCCTTTGTGTTTCCTCATGTCTATACTCCTGATAGATTTTTGCAAATTTTATGAATTAAAGATCAAAAGGATAAACAATGCAGATTTATTTTTACAGTCATCTTTGATCATATTTACCAAGGGTGCCAATAATTCTGACCACCACTGTATGCGTTGTCCATTTCCCCCAGTGTTTTTCCAAAACACTTGTAGTCTCAACATAAATGTCAGTCTTTCTTTTTTTTATACATTTTTGTAACAAATTGTTCCCACTGAATTCTTGTTGGGGAAGATGCTGGAGCAATTGACAAGTAATTTATTTATTTATTTATTTTTGCTGCTGCTAGTAGAATCCTCAGTAAATATTTATTCAGATTATTAACTGAGTTTTGTGTATTACCAAGATATAAAATATAACCTGTTTCCCCAGTCTCGATCTCCAAGATTTCCTTTATACTTGAATGTATTTCTGACCTAAATGGTTTCAAAACTGGGCAAACCCAGAAAATATGTACATAATCAGCTAATAGTGTCCCACATTGCCTCTAGCAGGAGCCTAGATTTGTTATTCCTTTTTCTTTGGCTTTCACTTTAGGCATGATAAAGAAACAAATAGTATTTTTCCAACAAAATTTCCTTAACGCCCTGGAATGACTAGTTACACACTGTGAATGCCATAAATTTAGCCATTCTTCTTCGGGAATACAAATCTGCATTTCCTTTTCCCACTTTTCTTTAATATATCTAGTAGAGTGACCTTTAATATCTTGGATCCACGTGTACCTATACCAGATATTAATCGTTTTACACTATCATTTGTATTATAAGTAGTAATGAATATGTTTATCAAAGGGGATTCATAATTTATTGCTCTTCTGATTGTTGTATCATAGTAATGTCTTGCTTGCAAAAATCTATAAAAATAATTTTTCTCCAGATCGAATCTGGTCATTATTAAGTGTTGAAAATCCTGTATTTCCCCCTTTGATATAATAGAGCAGTATGCAGTTATTCTCTTATGAGCCCAGCTTTGAAAATTTTTGTCCAATCATAACCAATTCAACTTAATATTCTTGTCTGATGTTCTAGTTTAAATTTCCTTATCAATTTGTAATATTGCTCTAGACCGCTGAGTTATGTTTCTGCATATCCCTTGACTGAATAGGAATTAGGGTTTTCAAGATTGTTTCAACTTAGCAGTGTAGCTTGAATCATACCAATTTACCCAAAAATGAAAATTTGATGTTTATCTGCTTACCCCCAGTGCATCCAAGATGTAGATGACTTTTTTTCTTCAGTCGAACGCAAATTATGATTTTTAACTGCAACCGCTTCCGTCTGTCAGTCAAATAATAGCAGTGATTGGGAACTTGAACAATAAGAGTCGAAAAAACTTCCATAGACAAATCCAAATTAAACCCTGCGGCTTGTGACGGCACATTGATGTCCTAAGACACGAAACGATCGGTTTGTGCGAGAAACCGAACAGTATTTATATAATTTTTTACCTCTAATACACCACTATGTCCAACTTCCTTCAGCTTCCGGCTAGTGAGGTCTGATCGCGCTCTGACAACGGAAGTGATGTCTCGCGCTCATTGAAGTAATACTGTTCAACGCGTTTTTTGACCTCACTAACAGGAAGCTGAACGAAGTCGGACATAGTAGTGTATTAGAGGTAAAAATTATATAAATAATGTTCGGTTTCTCTCACAAACCGATCGTTTCGTGTCTTAGGACATTAATGTGTCGTCATGAGCCGCAGGTTTTAATTTTGATTTGTCTAAGCAAGTTTTATTTACTGTTATAGTTGAAGTTCCCATCCACTGCTATTATTTGACTGACAGACGCAGCGGTTGCAGTTAAAAATCATAATTTGCGTTCGACTGAAGAAAAAAAGTCACCTACATCTTGGATGCACTGGGGGTAAGCAGATAAACATCAAATTTTCATTTTTGGGTGAACTATCCCTTTAAGATACATTTTTAAAAGTTAATTTCAATATTTTTTATTTCAATTAATTATTTTTGTATGTATACATAATAATTAGTGCTGTCAAATTGAATAATCATAATTAATCGCATCTAACATACGTTTGTGTCTGCAATTAATCGTGATTAATCCTTTTGGCAGCACTAAATATAAGTATTTTAAGTTTAATTCAAATGAATACAAATTGACTAATGAATTTTAATACAATTAATGAAATAAATAAAATGTCACCACTGTATCAGTACTATAATGTTTCATCTTTTTTTGTGTGTACTGTTGTATATGTAAATACTCTTTCTGTTTCTCTCTATCTCTGTCAGTATAATAAAGAATACGGCCGCTTTAAGTGAGATTCTGCAAGACTTCAAGTATGACTCGGAGGAGCCGGAGTGAGATGTAGTCAGTCTCAGGAGACAGAGATGGATTCAGATCCTTCTATGAACTTTCCCTTCTAACAAAGAGACATCTGAGGTATCGATCGCTGTCTCAGGCGCATTATAGATACACTGCATTGCTGCTGTTGCAGGCTTTGCAAATCATATTTTTATTAAATAGAGTTTGGCATCTTTTATTTTATTATTTTGTTTACGTTCAAAATAGCTTGACATTTTGTTTGTTAAACCAACACAATGTTCATTCAAAGCATAAAACTTAATTCTGAATTTAAATATTGTTCATGATCATACGCATAAAATATTTGTTACAAAATATATGAACATTCCTTAAATATTTTTGACATTTATACAGATAAAACTATTTATACATAATGATACAGTATTTACATTAAGTTTTTGAACAGAGAGGACAAACAAGTTGCAAACTGCATTTCAAATTCCACTTAAATGATCTAAACTTGTAGTGTGTTTACCAATTAAAGGGACAGTACACTGAAATGAAATGAAAAGTCTGTCATTATTCACTCATACACTCATGTCATTCCTATCAAACCTAGATGCCTTTATTTCTTATGTGAAGGTGTTCAAGTTTGAAAAAGGTCAAAAGCACTATAAAGTGGTCATGTGATGATATTCCAAGTCTTCTGAAGACATATGATAGTTTTGTGTGAGATAAAGCTATTTATACATAATTTGATCTGTTCGTTAATGACGAACAGATCAAATTGTCTCAATTCTCACAAAATTATCATACAGTATGACTCCAGAAGCCTTGGAATATAAAGCGCAAGTCAGAGTTATGATACATTTATAGGGCTTTTTTTAATTTTGGAGCTTGGCAGCATCAGTCCTTATTCAGTTTTTTGGTAATACTTTAAACTAAAGTTTCATTTGTCAACATTAGGGGCTTTCTCACTTGAGGAACATTTTCATAGTTCCTATAACTATTGGCGGAAGTACCCACTTTTTGGCGTGTTCGCACCGCAGGAACTGGGAACAAGTTTAATTCCAGGAACGCCTTTTGGCGAAAAAGGCAAAAAGCTGTGTAAACACACAGTTTACATATACTTACTCCACAAACATGGAAAACAGCGATAGATAGACTGACAATGAAGTCCAGGCACTTCTCAACCGATCACGGCGTCTTCCATCCTCCAGTTGTTGACATTGTTGAATGCCACGCTTAAATGATGGCGCTGTTGGCCGGCTTACGTCACTTCAGTGTTCCTGTTGAGGGTGTGAATGCAACCAGGAAAATGGCCCTAGGGTAACATTTAGTTCTTGGGGGACCGTCCTGGTGCTAGTTCCTATTACCTGGTGCGAAAGCCCCTATTAGCTAACTACATAAGTTATGATGAACTAACAATGAACAGCATTTATTAATCCTAGTTCAGTTTAATCAAAACATGCACTAGTTAAGATCAAATTTTTTATCTGTTAACATTAGTTAATGCACAGTAAACTAACACAAACATGAATTTATTAACTCACAATAACAAAGGTTAAAGGCTTAGTTCACCCAAAAATGAAAATTCTGTCATCATTTACCCTCATGTCGTACCAAACCCGTAAGACTTTTGTTTATATTCAGAACACAAATTAAGATATTTTTTGATGAAATCTCAAGTGATTTCTGTCCCTCCATAGATGGCTATGCAACTGAAACTTTGACGCTTCAAAAAATCAAAGAGATCTGAAAACTAATCCATATGAATTGAGCAGTTTAGGCTCGATCGCTTTTTATGATGAAGAGATTTAATTTAGGCTTTTATTCACATATACACATTCATTAACTCACACATCAGTTGTAAATGGAAGCTCAAGCTCAACCTGCGAGAACCAATGAGGTTCATTCTCGTGTGTTACGCAGCACGTTTGAGCTTCTGGAAGAGGTTTGTTCTGGCGTGTGATTCAGGTTCGGTTGAGATTCTGTTTATGTTTGCTGATCAGTGTTTAAATGTGAGTAAATACCTAAATTACATCATAAAAAGCGATTAAGTCTCTTCAGAAAATTTTGACTAAACCACTCAATTCATATGGATTAGTTTTCCAATCTCTAAATTGCAATTGCGTAGGCTGACTATGGAGGGACAGAAAGCTCTCACATTTCGTCAAAAAGATTTGTGTTCTGAGGGTGAACGAAAGTCTTAAGGGTTTGGAACAACATGAGGTAATTCATGACAGAATTTCTGGGGGAATTAACCATTTAATAAATGCTGTAAGAATATATTACTCATTGTTAGTTCATGTTAAAGCATTAACTAATGTTAATAAATGAGAGCTTATTGTAGAGTGCGAGCACTTTTTTAGTAGATTATCCCTTAAGAGATAAATATTTAAGTTCTTTTTTTGTTGCTTACAAACTCTCAGTCTTAGCAAATAAGGTAAACTTAGTTTGTATATAAAATTGTCAATTCTGTAAGTTTTTTTTTTTCTTCTTCATTTTCAATCTACCTGTGTGTCTTTGAGTTTCAGATAGTTGTAAAAGTCCCTTATTTAGAGAATAAGAAAGTCTCCCATCATCAACATTTTATGCTCTCTTTTGTCATTTTGAGTCTTTCTTTGTTTTAATGGCCTTATAAATAACATGTCTGAGACAAAAGCACTTCCTTTGACGTACTTGACGGGGACTATAGCAGTAGATCATGTCGCCAAACTACGGTCTCCTTGTGGATTCCTTCAGAGAGTCTTGGCTCATCCAGATGAAACATCCCAAGCACTGGAGAGTGATAAAAACCTTGTCGTCGCAGGCCCCTGCAAACTCTCCCAAGCCTTCTTTAGAGTTTCACTATGATTTACCGCTTTGTAGTACCTGAAAGGCAAGACAATGGCATTTACAAGTGAATGTGATGAGTTGATATATGGGGACAGAGAAGCGTAATTGGTACCAGCCATTCTTGTGGCAGTTACATCGTGTTCTTCAAAGGACAGTGTGACTAATGAAGCGACCCAAGTTTCCCAACAGTCGTCAGTGCCAAAGCAACAGTAACCACTGAATCGGTTCAGAGAGCGTGCAGCGGATGTCGGATAGCATTCGAGTACGCCACACAAGATTTCTCGGGCTCGTTTGGATCGCAGCTGAAGCTTTGCTGCGCAGTCTAACCTAAAAGGAATTTATTAGCATTCCGGCTGATTACTTTGACTGGCCGTTCCCGTCTGTTGTGGTAACCGTCTGAAGATTATATGATGTTTTTCCATTAGTAAACGCAATCAAATGCGAGTCTATTGATCAAAAGAATAAACGGATATTTTGGTTCTCTTTTTTTGTGGGTCACATAAAACCACACAATGTTTTTTCGCACAGCCTGTATTTCATGTGTGCCAAGAGTGATGATTTGCCATCTTGATGTGTGTTGCAAAAGGAGGTACGCTTTGTCCTTACTGACCTGGTCGTGTGTTTTCTGGGCTTTCTGCAGCCAGACGCGCCATTGGTCGTAGAGTTTGATGCTGACGTCCGTACAGCCGTAAGAGTGTTTGCGCATCCAGCCGAAAAACTGCTTGAGCTCCTTTCGTAGCGTTGAGTTGTGCTCACTGGGCTTTGAATCGCACGAGCCACTATGTGACCTTTCTGCTTGGGAAATAGAAATGAAAATGCCATAAAGAGATATTAAAATATTTCTTTTTGGTAAGCAATTTCAAAAACTGTAAAAGTCTATAAATGTTTTTTTAGAAAATTCAGATTTAAAACACTTATAAAATACTAATATATTACATATACTTGGACTGGGCGATCATAAAAATGACTTTTTCAAAATTTTGACTATTCAATTTGGGATGTATGATATATCAGTTATCAAAATGAATATAATATATATTTTTTCATACTGTTCATTATAATGTTGTTATTCCTAAATACACTTTTAGAACATTTAAAATGACTGATTTTAGTTTTTAGTGTTTTATTTTTAATTAATTTAGACAAAATTGTATAGAATTTTAATATAGGTCATTTATCAGCCATAAAAAGAAAGTGATTATCAGCTTATCAGTAACAGCATGAATTTTTATATTTGTGAATCTCTAATATCGATATTTATAAATCAATATTTAAAAAAAAAATTATATTACAAAATTATAAAAATGCATAGTGAAAACATCGATGTTTAGCTACATACATTTTTATTTCAACATTTTATATGTAATACATTAAAAATGACAAAATTTTTGACTGATTTTGTAAGTTTTTTGTATTATTTATATACTATTATAGTATTTATTAGTATTTTGAATGAGCTATTTTCATTTTACTTTAGAATTTCTAATTACTGTTTTTCATCTAATTTTTATTTCAGCTTTATTTAAATTAATTAAAATGATTTAATTAATATTAATACATTTAATTAATATCAATTAGTACGGAATTGATTCATGATTAATGATTCATGAATCAGACAGTTTGAACTGATTCATGAAAATGAATCAGACTTACCAACTCTATAAAAAAAAAAGAACTTTTGACTTAATGCTTTCATACTTGTGAGAAAAGGAAAGAGTGGGAAAATAATCTAATGACACATTCTGTTTACAGGAAACTTAAAGGTGATATCCACCACATTGCTTCATTTTAAATCGCCAGCAGATTCATCCCAAACATATTGTGAATATTCAGTATATCTCCCAGCTCTATGTAGTACCCATAATTTGGTATTTTATTGCAAGGTCTACATATTTAATATGTGAATCAATTGTAAAACATTTGTTAAATTAAACCTTAGTTAACAACAGTTGCTTAAATGCTGTTGATTGTACAGTGTTGCCCTGAGCGATGTGCACATACCCATGAATAATAGGCTATTTACCATCTCTCTGCTAATGAGCTCCAAAGCATTAAACTTAGAATGCAGGAGGAGGAGCTCAGACTTGCCATAACTCATATTGCTTGGCATAAATCAGAGCTTTATAACATCCTCTCTTTAACGCAAGACATGTAACATAATTTCTTATGAACAAAGTCTGTGTTTACCCCTTTAATCTGAACATGCTCTAAAGACTTTAATTTATCAATCTAAGACAGGCTCAAAGAATTCATCAATTGTCCCCTAAAGCGCTTTGACATTTTACTGAAGTCTTTTTAATCTGCTTATGAGAGATCCCTATCAAGTAGCTTGATGTTTTTTTTTGTTTTTTTTTTCAGTGTTTACATATGGTTTGAATCTAATTAGCTTATGATGTAGAAGCCTAATGTTAAGTAAAGGGACGTTGCATTACTGCTATGAATTTTGCTGTAACTCACCAATACCAGGTGTTGACGCGGCAGTCGAGTGGCTCCAGTCGCTCCAGATACCTGCCGCCTTCGAGCCGTAGATGCCCACTGGGTTGCAGCGTACTTGGACAAAATATACAGTACCTGCTCTGAGACCTGCTAACCGACATGACGTTTGGTTCCCAGCATCATCTATCACCTGAGGGGAAATAGTAAATAAAAACTAAAAATAACATTTTAAGTATGTGCATTAAACATTATGTTGGGGAAGGTTTGGGTAAAGCTGTTCACCCAAAAATGCAAAATTTCATAGTTTTTTCACCTTCATGTCATTCCAAACCTGTATAACTTTTTAGAGCAAAGCTATCATAATAGTGGTCCATACGACTTTCTTCAGGAGCTGTATGATAGGATTATATGAGGAGCAAATAGAAATTACAGTCATTATTTAATGATAAATTTCCCCACAGTGAGCTGTTAACTGCTGGATCAGTGAGCTGAACCTGAGAACCGGAATCAAATTAGGTGAACAAATCATTCATCATCATCATTCAATCAAATGAAGCTATCTTATGACTTCAGAAGACTATATAGTGCATATGGACTACCTTTATGAGTCAGTACATCATTTTGGGGTTTGGAAAAGAGTGGCCAGTGGCCTCAAATTATCATTTTTTGTTCCACAGAACAAAGAAACCTCTGTGGAATCACATGAGACTGATTTAAGTTAAGTTTACATGACAACACTGTACTAAAAACAGAAAAGTTTTTCCTTGGTTTTTTTTTCGTGTACAGGTGACAACATTTTCAAAACTTTCAAAAATTTAATGTTGTTCACACAGATCCGCGAAAAGCGGCAAAAAAAAAACGCTAAATAATGCTGCCAGGCCAGTAGTTGGCCATGTCACTTTGTAAAGGAACTTTATGTGCTTATATGCCTATAAATCAGGGGTGTTCTATCTTGCTCCTGGAGTGTCCCTTTCCTGCAGAGTTTAATTCCAACAAACCTACTTGGAAGTTTCTAGTGATCCTAAAGGTGCGATCGCACCATGTCATAATTACCATAATGATTCTGAACTGTAAAAAGCTTGTAGAACTTGTAATTACAACATGTAAACTCGTAATTTTCTGAGAGCTACGACTTGTACCATGTGACCGCTGTACCACTGCAGATTTAAGGAGAGTTCGACTTGAAGCAGCGATGTGCAGACCGATCGGTGTATGACATCAAAGTACCGCAAGAGCGATTCGAAAGCATACAGAGCTGTATTTACGTAATTATGATATGCCGTGAATGCAGCATAAAGACCCTGTTTACCAGGTTCAGGTGTGTTTAATTAGGACTGGAGTCAAAGGCTGCTTTGGAAATGGCATACTCTCGAGTAGGTACTTATTTTTAATAAGTGCTTACTTTGAAAGTGCTAAAAAGGTATGTTCTATATAGTCTGAATGTAATCCAGACATACTACATTGACCATGTTGTCATGTCTTGTGACCTGCCTGCATCAATTTCTTCACTGCCATTCACAAATCCTCTCCCCATGGCCTCTTGGGATAGTAAAGTGCACCCTTCAGAATCTCGTCGGAAGAAGCAGGTCATCCGGGCATTTTTTACCCACTCTTTTATGAGTATTGTGAATTCAGCTATACTTCTTTGATCACATACTTTTTTGGCCAACTATATAGTAGGTTAGAACACGATTTTGGATGCAGCCATACTCTGCTGGAAGGTGGGCCCCCAGAAACAGGATTGGACAACTTTAAATGTAGTTTTCTGTTGGAAAAACCAGGTGGATCCAATCCTGCTCCACACTCTTAAAAATAAAGTTCTTTATTGGCATCAATGATTCTATGAAGAACCTTAAACTTCTATTGAAACTTCTAGTAATCCTGAAGACTTTGATTAGCTTGTTCAGGTCGATTTGAATAGGACTGGAGAAAAACTCTCCAGGAAAGAAGACCTTGAGTGTTAGAGTTGAGAACTCTCTAAAACTTTTGAAAGCATTATTTTCAAGAGTAAAGAGTTCAGCTTCACCCCCACTTAAACACACCTGAACCAGCTTATCAAGGTCTTGAGGATTACCAGAAAGTTCCAGGCAGGTATGTTGGGGCATGTTGGAGCTAAACTCCAACTAAAAACGTTGGCTCTCCAGGAGCAGGATTGGACACCGTTGAACAAAACCATTCCAGCCATACCTTCCATTCGTCGCTCTCCTCCACACGGTATCGTATCTGATACTTGGCCTGAAACAAGTAGTCTTTCAGGGCAGGAGGACTGCCCCAACTGACACTTAACTGATCTTCTAGATCTCCAACACGGCTCACAAGGACATCAGGAGGCGGATCTGTAGTTACTGAACAGAAATGTTTCACATTACCTAACACTGTGTGAAAATCTTTTTCAGAACTGTTGATTAAACCCAATAAAAGATGGTAACCATTAAACTAATTATTAAACTCTTACAAGCAGCTAGTTTTCAGCTCTTTGAAGATCCCTTCAAAGAGTTGAAAACTAGCTGCTTGTAATTGAATCTCCCAATAAACCTTGATCGCTGCTCATTAGCTAGATGATATTTTGCCGCTGCAAATGCAATCTCCCATTTCCATTGATGTTTGTGATTGGACGTGCTCCACTGATAGGTTTTTTTAATCAAGCTCGCCTTTAGGGCAAAGCCAATCATGGAGAATTCCAGAGCTTATTGTTTCAGAAGATGAGGAAATGAGGGCTTGAAGATGGTGTAGTAATGTAATATCTTTGCTTTTCTCTGCAAAAAGTGCTGACTGATGGATGTAATTTAATTGTGATTAATTCGAATAATTCATTGTTATGTCAAATAAGTAATTGTTCAAATAAGATGTGTCAAATAATACATTTTATCCAATTGCCAACAGGCTTTCAGCTGCCCGCTGACCTTCAGACTTCTATTTTCACAAGTTGCCTTTTGGAAATGTTTCAGCTGTTGGAAAGTGCTTTTACAGTCTGTAAAAATCCCTTCTCACAGACGAGTGTGTGCGCACCATATGCGAGACATTCAGATGGTTTTGTGCATCTATGCGAGTTGGAAATTGTGATCCCAAGTCACCTTGATCCCAATATCCATTTTTCCATCAAACAAGCATATTTTAGTCCTACTTACCTACATCTAAAATGTCTAAGGTGACCACATCAGAAGTGGCAGAGCCAAGCTGATTGGACGCATCCACCCAGACTTCATATGGTGTAAAAATGGCAAGGTCCCGTGGAACGTAGCACGTATACGGCTGTCCCGTGTAGTCCTCGCAGTCTTTCTCTTTACCGTACCATCTAGATGGTCATTAAAATGGAAAAGTTGCATACTAAAAGCAAAAAATGTGGCAGTATAAAGTTTTTTGGTGTCAAAATCTCACTTGAGTTTGTACTTGAGGATGTATTTGGTGTTGATGAACGTTTCTCCTTGACTCCCTGGACTCCATCTGCAGCTGAGGTCTTTGGTGTTTCGTGACCAGCATGTCAGGTTGACGGGTTTCTCAGGGGGTGCTGTACATTAAATTAAAACGAAAAGAAGAGGACGGCATGAATATTCAAAAACACATGGCAAAAAACACCAAAACTTGTCCACACACTCACACCCAACATAAATACACGATCCGGCCAACACTTCTCCGTTGCTTCGGTGGCAAACCAGGTTGTCTCCTGACTGCTGCAAGGAGCCATTGAGTTGATGAAGAGTGACACTTGATTCGGTTGGGCTCAGGACTCTGTAAGTGTTTCTCGCCAAACGTCTGCCGTTCAGCGTCCAGTACAAGGATCTAGCTGTTATTTCCAGCTCGGCGCTAACAGTGCACACTGCAGTCAAGCTCGAGCCGATGCGAAGCACTGGATCCTGGGGGGATATGACAGCCAAGTCTAGGGGTCAGAAGAAGAGGACACTTCATGATTCCAGCAATTTTACAACTGGATTTATGACCGGCAGTTGGGAAGGTTGCACAAGGTCATTTTTCAGCATCTTAAGTGGTTTTCCATCTTGTAAATATTCGTCTTGTGTGTCCACAGAGCTCATATTTATTCATGTTTAAAATAAATGTTCAGAGGGAACAATGGCTGGGTTTGAAAAGCTACTTCTGGCCTTCAGGGAGAACAAGTGTTGATGTGGATCATTTCTGCTCCTGGTGGGAGGCGGACAAGCTCTTTAACGTGCCATTGGACTCTAAGGAACGTTGAAAAGTTAGGAAACAAGACTGAATTATTAATCTAAAAATATGGTACTTATTGGACACTTTTTCTCCTTGCGCGTGGTTTGGGAAAACAAAGCAATAAAATTGGTGAATTAACACTGAACGTAGCAATGATTATTCTTGTTGCAGAGCAAAGTTGCTTTTATTATGGACTATATCTTCTAGTGGAAGGATGTGTTTTATTGAATTTGCTTTAAAATGAGGCAGTTGTTTTATAAAAGCAGCATAGCACTGAAGGACTAGCTGTTATGTGACTAACACCATCTAAAATTATTTTCTTCTATTTATCAGTGAATGAGTTATTCTAACAGATATTTATTTTATTATCTTAATATAGCACAAATTTACCGCGGTAACAACAGTTTCTTCCAAATGCAAGTTAGTATTAGTGCTGTAAACATTATAGGATCTCCTTCAAACAGTATGAAAAGCTTGCAGAACATTTCAGTCATTAAGTTTAATTTATTTTTGATGAAAGTCTCTAATGACAAATTGCCACTGCTAAAAGTAATAATTCTTCCTTGACTATAGTATTTTAGCGTAAACTAAGGAGAATATGACCTCTAAATGGACAGTCCCATGAGCAGAGATGAAAATGAAAACGTCATAAACATCTCCAAAAAATAACCTTTAAATGGAGATTAAGTTTGAAGACTTCTCAAATGGCTTTACTTCAAAATAAACTTTAAATACATCTGAAATTGTACTTACGTGCTGTGAGCGCATATGGAAGAAGCACAACAAAAAGCAACATAATGACTGAAATTGTCATTTGTCTGTCGCGCGCGCTCTCAACTCGATTCTTGTCATGCTGATGCGAGCGCGCGTACGCATAATCCATTCTCCTTCACATAAACTGCAGAAAAATAAAAGCTTTAATCACCAGAAAGCTTCGTAAAAATCATTGCTGGGTCTGAAAAGCACCATTATGCGGAGAGGACGCTCAGATTCACATTCACTCTCAATTTTAGAGAAGAATCAATATAGTGCACGCCTCAAAAGCTGAAAAAGTTGATTCTTCTGAAGCTCCTCCCATGTCTTACCACACAGCCACAAGTCATTATTAGTACAGCATCTGCAGCCAGTGTTTTCTTTACTCTTTTGTGTGCTAAGTTGGCTTCAGCAGAAAATAATGAAATAAACCATTTCCAAAAGTGTCGCTATTCCTCACATATTCATTAATTTGTAAAAACAGAAGGCCTCAATACGCACAATCATTTTTTTTTTTTTTTTTTTTGGTCTGAAGTGCATAGTTTATTATGGTCTGTTTGTTTTGTGAAGTGCAATTCCAGGATAAATATAAATAGGCTATAATTTAGATTAAACATTCATTTATTTATCATAACGATAAATATATGTTTAAGACTTCAGAGCTTTATTTTCTTAGCATGTGTGAGCATATGTACTTTAATTATTCTTTGGATAGATTCATTAAACAACATAAAAACATAACACAACATAAAAAATAAGGCAATTATGAGTAAAATGGAACAGTAGTCTAAGGATAAATGTATACTTATTTTTACTTCTGAATTGAAACTTATATAAATAATATATATAATTTGAATAAATCAGCTTATGATTATGGAAAAATATGGGTATTTAAGTACTTACATTTGTATTTTATGTTATGTATCTTTATATATATATATATATATATATATATATATATATATATATATATATATATATATATATATATATATATGATACATAATCTTAAATACTTTTATATAAAGATTATTTTTCTTTATATATATATATATATATAAGATAAATAATAAATAATATAAAATACAAATTTAAGTACTTTATATATATATATATATATATATATATATATATATATATATATATATATATATATATATATATATATATATACACACACACAATTTTAAGCAGTTAAATCCACATATTATTCCTTTTTTATTCCAGTTTCGTTGACAGATTACGCTTTACGTCTGTCTTTACAATCATCTTTATTAGAAATTAATTATTTCATGTGGTAGAAATGAAACATATTTGTTGGGTTGCTTTGTTTACAATTTAAAAAAACTACAAATATTTTGCCATTCCACAGTTTTTATCCACTCCCGAACTGCTGCAATGCAATGCATTGGACGGAGACGCGCAGCGCGTGCGTGATGATGTGAGGAGTGACGACACGGCGCATCAAAGGCACGAGATCGCCGAGGCTGATAGAGCCCGAACCGAAGCAGCAACGGCAGTGACAGGTCGAGACGCACCGAAGCCCCGCAGACGCGCCAGTGCACCGAATCCTGCGAATAAAAGATGCTCCAGTTCGGCGGCAGGGTGCGCGGCGTTCCCGCGCTCGTCTCTATGATTCTGGTGGCGTTGGCCGCGGCATCATCTGATCTGTTTGACAACCAACTGGGCGATATCAATTACTGCAAAAAGCAATGCCAGATGTCCATCAAAAACAAAAGCCCAGCCAAAGTAAGTGCCACGTACCAGATGCTTCTGCAGTATATTGTAACGTCCTGTGGAAAAAAATGTATTTAATAGGATTTACTAGTGGTTCATCAGAGCCGCAGCCATTTGCAGATGTGAATAAATAAAGTCGTTTTGCAATTGAAAATTGCTATAAGCAACGCGCGGGATTAAATCAAACGCTCATTTTGACACAAAACTGTTCTGCGCAAAGACACTGCGCAAAGATGGGAGCGTTATTTGGCAGCACCTCGAGCCAATTCTTAATCGATTCATGGATTTCTGTGTCCTAGTTCTTGGCACCGCATGGAAACGTTACTTTGTATCCACCAAGAACAGGCCGAGAATGATGCTTTATGACGCATGAATTTTAGCGCTCAGTATGTAGACACAGGCGCCGTCTGTCATTCGGATGCGTTTAAACTGCAACCAACATTCTAAATGCGCAAAACGGAACGCGGCAATAGAATTCTCACTGAAGCACGCGAGCACATCTCCATTGTTTGATGATGGCCCGTAAACCCTTGTAAAGACGTGGGTTGATATTTGCTCGATTTCCGAGGGCGACGTCATTCAATTACGATCGTTTAGATTTAAATATATTCAGAAGCTGACATGGAATCCTTATTTTCCCTGTAGCCTGCATCACTTTGCACTAGTGGAGCTTCATTTGTATGGATGAGAATTGATTTGAACAATTCTCATTCTTAACAACTCAAGTTGCTTTTACTGCCCTAAAAAGCAATGAGATCAATTCAGACATCAACAGAACAGATATAACAAATAAGATATCTGTTTATTATAAATAGACTTTGAATGACTTCTCATTCTTTGATTAATTCATTTTCATAAATACCACTGTTGACACCATACTTTCAAGTAGGACATGACAAAAGTGATAACTTACAATTCATTTCCATTTTGACTGATTTATGTCTTTTTGATTCACTAAAAAGAAATGGCTCTTGAAGATAATTATTTCAAAATTCAGTTTACATGACAATCATGTTCTAAAACCTGAAAAGATTTTCATTTGCGCTTTTCGCGTACAGACGACAATGTAGTCAAAACTGTCCACACAAGGATCTGTGAAAATGACTAAAAACGCTGAATTATTCATGCCAGGCCAGTAGTGGGCGATGTCACTTTGTAAAGAAGTTTTATGCCCCCAAAACACTTTTGTTGTGTAAATAAACAGCCAAAAAGTTTTAAAAAAAGGTTTTGTTTTTAGTTGGAAACGGTGCAGTGTAAACGGCCCCTCACATTACAGTGGTCACACTGTGTTTTTGATTCACCGAAAAGAAGAGTCATTTGTCTGGGAGTTAAAAAAAAAAACAGAAAGGAAGAAGCTTCGCATCCATATTCGTTTGTGAATGAGTCATTTGTTGGTTTATTTATTTATGAAAGTCTTTTAAGTGAATTAATCACTCTCTTTCAGGAGGGTCTTAGTTAAGACTCAACGTTTTTTTAACGAATCACTTTGATGGAATGATTCGAGGACTCACTATTCACTGCAGCTAGTAAAAAGATTCACTGTACTAATCAGTGAAACAACCTCCTTTAGAGAACAGATTCAAAATATTTGAGTCACAAAGATGAATTCAAATCCATACCTTGCATTCACCTCAGCAGTTAGCATCAACTGCTATATCTTTAATTGCACGTAATGCAATTATTTTCGCCTTTTTGCCATTAAAACATTCTGTCCCTACTAGATGTTTCATTATCAGCAAAATATCTCATTAACCTACAAGAGTGTTTGCTGAAATCCATCTGTCTGAGCTTTTTTCTTGGAATAATTGCAGTGTGTGTGTGTATATATATATATATATATATATATATATATATATATATATATATATATATATATATATATATATATATATATATATATATATATATACAGCTATGGAAAAAATTAAGAGACCACTCCAAGTTCAGAAATCAATGTTAAGTGGTCTCTTAATTTTTTCCATAGCTGTATATATTTTGTTCCTTGTAAATTCTGGAGTAACCTGTTGTATTGTGCCTCACTGAAGGTCACTGCAGGGTCAGGTGACTTCTGGAACTTAAGGTCACAAGTCAACCGTACATAGGTTTGAATCATCTCAATTTGCCCTTCCATCTTCAAACCTCAACTAGTGCTCTGCTATTGTCACCCTCAATCAATCCTCGATTCTGATGTACCATTCAGGAAATCGTTGGCATGTGACATCTTGCATAATGATTTTCAGGATGTCAAGATGGATTTTGCATAAAAGGTCATTTGATAGCACCTCCATATAACCACAGCCTCCCCGTGGATAAAAACATCCGAACATCAATTAAAGTGATTCTTGGAATTACATATATTACTGTACAAAACGATTCATTCTGAATGAAGCCTTTACCTTGTCCCTACAGGACTCCATCATGAACGCTTGTCACCGTGGCTGTCGGCTCTACTCCATCTGCCAGTTTGTGAATGGAAATACAGGCATCAATACCAGCAAGGAAGAGTGCCAGGGAGGTACAAACTTATTTGACTAGTTTTGGGAAGTAGCTGAAAGTAGCAACGATATTAACTACACTGTTGGAATGTCCAGATCATTCTAATGAATTGCTTGTTCATGTAAATTAACATATTTAAAAACATGATTTACTGATTCAACTCCCTGCACTATGATTTGGACTTAGTTCAGTGCTTCCCACAGGTTTGAAATATACTTGCGGTGGTAGCCGGGCGAAAAATTCTCCTATTACCCACGGCACAAAAATGGTCTACTACATGTGACAAACAAATAATGTGTGATTTTTAACAGTATTTTTATTTATTGAAATTAATTTTAATTGCATAGCATATTACATTTAATTACATACTAATATTATGCATTATTATGCATAATTACAGCATTTAAATGGTTCACCTTTTCCTATGTTCTCCTTGCTGTCATATAGTGTCTCTCAGTGAATGGGACACAGAGTTTACTAGTAAAATTTATATAATGAATAATGTGTGTCAAATAATGTTCTCAAGTCTTTTCTTCCTGTGGGAGAGACTACAATAATTTACTATGAATTAAATGGAAATCAAATTAAATACAATTTATTGTGTAACCAAAATATCAATAATCCCAAAAGAAAAAAAGAAAAAACTTGGCGTGTGACTTTTAATTATAAACAAGCTCGAAATACACTGGGACTCTTATTTTGAAATGTCTGTACTATTGCAGGCTGATCCTTCAGATTCTTACAATCGTCTAAAACATTTTATATAAAGGCCATGAAGTAAACTTGGTAATAATTCATCAACTTGAGTTCATTAGCAATCGCTTGGCATAAATCTGCGCTTTTCATTGATTGAGAATCACTTTGAAGCAGTCTGAAGCACTGTTGCGCGAGCCTGTAGAAAGCGCAACAGCGCCCCCTTGTGCCTTTGCAAAATGCAACGCCCGTGGGAATGTTAGAGAGTAAACGGTTCTGACGCACACATAATGAGCAGGTACGAAACGACTAGTTTATCGATCGCGGATGGTTTCATTATCTTGCGGATATAAAAGTATAAGAGGATAAAAATAATAAAAGCAAAAATGTGTCTCAAAATATACTTGGGCGGTCGTTATTATACGTGGGCGGCCCGCCCAAGTAAAGTCTATAGCTGTGGGAAGCACTGTAGTTATGTAAATTTTTTGTTGTATTTAGTATAAATGTACCTGTGAAAGTTTGATATTGTCACTCTAATTGACATTCATCATTCAATCATTCATTCTTTTTGTGCTAGCAAAAATGTGGCTAATATGATAATAAATGACTTCATCAAATCAGAATTTAATTAATTTACAAGTAACCTAACTTCAGCTTGTTAGCAGCTCACTACTTCAAATTACCATTGGCTTGTTGCTTTCTAAGCTAGTTTCAAAGTAGCTTCCAACACTGTTAGGCCCTGTTTACACCTGGTATTAAGATGCATTTTGGTCGATCTGATCACAAGTGGACAATGCTAAATACAAATATAAACGGGGTCTAAAACGTTTTGAGCTTGTCCACTTTTGACCACTTCTAGAGGTAGTCGAAAAAGCATTCGACCAGATTGCTTTCGTAGTCTAAATGCTCATGGTTGAATGTGTTTGAATAGCCAGAAAAGACAATCTTCTCTCCGCCTACTGACCTAATGCGTAAACCATATTTGGGAAGTGCGCTAGCCAGACGGGATTAAACTTTTTTGGCTGAAGCCCCAAAGTTTGGTTTGAAGATAAAAAATTTTTTTTTTGGCTGTCAGAGCAGAAACAAAAGCTGATGCTCTCCGTATGTTTTTCTGTCGTCTCCGGTCACGTTCATATGTAAATTACGCAAGCTTATTTTGTCCATTAGATCTAAAGATCTGAAAAAAAACCCCATACATTTACCTACCCATTGACCCTCCCCTCAAAGAAATCAGGACAGAAGTGGTCGAAAAGGGACAAAAGAGACAGATTAAAACACCAGGTATAAACGGGTATGTGTTTCCCTCGTCCACTTGTGATCCAATCAACAAATTGTATCCTAATACCTGGTGTAAACAGGGCCTTAAAGGGTTAGTTCACCCAAAAATGAAAATTCTGTCATTGATTATTAAGATATTTTAAGATTTCAGAACTGTCCAGCTCCTGCATCAGCTTCACACACATGCGTCGTGCTGCTCACATGTACGACTTCGGCCAATGCAAAGCCAGTGTTTGGACGTGAACACCGAAGCGCTGCACTGTGTTTACTGCGTCAACTGTGTGGGAGACTGACATTGAAGAGAAGAGATTATTCAACAAAGTTTTGTTTTGTTTTTGTGCACAAAAAGTATTTTCGTTATTCATTATATAATTAAGGTTGAACCACTGCAGTCACATGGACTATTTTAACGATGTCTTTAGTACCTTTCTGTACCTTGACAGTGGTGGTTAAATTGCTGTCTATGGAGGACTCAAAGAGCTATCGGATTTCATCAAATTTATCTTAATTTGTGTTCCAAAGATGAACGAAGGTCGTACGGGTTTGGAATGACATGAGGGTGAGTAATTAATGACAGAATTTTCATTTTTGGGTGAACTAACCCTTTAATGATCTATTTTAAGATGTAGTCACATTATCGAAATTTTGCAGTAAAAAAAGGTCCATTGTCAGTAGTGAAGCACCTAAAGTCCTTCCCAGGAGGACTGCTTAAAGCCAAGATCACATTAGCGAAAGTTCGCTGACAAAAAAGATAATGAAGCACAACTCGTGCAGAAGTCACTTTCAAAGCAATCGATTTTCTGTTGGACAACGTGGCAATTTTGCATGACCAACTTGATCCCGCTGCGAAATCTGCGTGGGGAAATCGTTCGCCCTCATGCATAGTTCCTGATAGTTCCGGCTGCAAAAAATCGTCAAACACTGGTAAATGTGACCGCACCTTAAGTCCTGTTTTTCTGACCGAAATCTCTTGAATGGATAGCGTAATTGGGATTCCAGCACTTGTAAGTTCAAACTTCCCAGGAGAACTCAGTTTAAAAGCCACTAAGATATATTGAACTGGAATGCTAGTACAAATTTAAAGCAAGAAAATCGTTTTGCCAAAATGCGTTCATGAACATTAGACACCGCTAATGTTTGGGAATGAAGTACAGCATAGCCCAAGGACATATACTATAGAGTGTGCAGACAGGCTGATAGCACTCGTTTTTATCTGGAGATGGTATTGTGTGCTAGTGGCAAACAGAGCTGTCTGTGGGAAGCTGCTAGGCATGAGGGAAGCTGTTTTATTGAAAATCAATCCTGCGCTTTCTGGTGCGTGCGGCTGCTGCTCAGATGTTTGTTGATATTGATGACTGCTTGACCGTGGGGAGGGGTGAATGGAGATGGAGCCGCCTGACAGGTATCGTTTATTTGTGTGTGTGTGCAGCATGCCAGGAGGCCTACAGTAAACTTCTGGAGCAGGAGGCGTGCAGCACGGGGTGTGCCAGCCAACCCGCTGAGCCGGAGATCAAAAGGAGAAAGGTAAGACTCTCGGTTGTTTCCTTGTGGGGTTGCGCTGATGTTTTGACATCTCTATCAAACTCGATCAAATTGCTCTCGGCTTGATGTGCAGCTCAAGGCCCTGACCAACCGGCCCAAGCCCATCTCTGTAATGGATGCCGTGTCTAGCTGGTGCAATGACATCGTCAGTTCTGCCCAGAGCTTCATTTCTTCTACCTGGACCTTCTACCTGCAGGCTGATGATGGGAAGGTCGTTGTGTTCCAGGTTAGTCCATCTGAGTAGACTTGATGTTGTGGTTCTCAACTGGTTTTGCTCATGGGCCAAGATTTTACACTGGACCCTCTTGTTTATTTAACAAAATTCAACAACAGTTTCCTGAAAATAGAACACTGATTTATTACTGATTTATTTATTATTAGTATTATTTTCAGAGCTTTTATTTTTGTATTTTCAGTTTTCATTTTAATTTTGGTTTAACTTTTAGTCATGTTTTTTTTTTAATGAAACATTTATAATTTTTGTTTATTTTTTTTTTATTTTGTTTTTTTTAGGTTTAAGTTTTTCATTAATTCTTCTATTTGATTTTATTTAAGTTAACAAAAATGACTTTTAATAGTATTAACAATAACAACACTGCAGTTTACACATCAGAATAAAAATAAAAAGAAGCTAATTTTAGTATTGCTTAAAATAATATTTATACTTTTATGAGTTTATGAGAAATTATGAGAAATAAATTCAATTTATTAAATCCCAATCATAAGATACAAAGTTGCAAAAACCGAGAAATATAATTTTACTTTTTATTATAATTTATAATCTTTTAAATAATTATTTTTTCAATTTTGTTTTGAGATGAATTAATATGATTAATAAGCAAATATTATAATAATGAATATTTACTGAAACGTAAAATATTTAATGACACTTAATGAAATTATTTATAGTAAAATGTAATACTACTATGTACTATATGTATACTATGTGTTAGTATTACTATTAATACTACTACTAATGAAGTAGTTTATTTTTAAACACATTAAATATTCAATATTTAATTATTAACCTGACATAGACCAAATTCTATCAAATGCTTTCTAAATGTCTTTGAATTTCAAAAGTTTCATGCTCTTGGTGTTCACAAAACTAATAAATTAAAGATAAACAAGCCACTCAACCTCTGATGTCTACAACAGAATATATGGGAAGCATTTTCTTCTCCATTTCAAATGTTTTGAATTTTATTATTTGCATTTAGCATTGTTTTTTCCTATCAGACCTGTGACCCATTTTGGGTTGCAACCCCTTCCAGTTGAGAACCACTGGTGTAGAAGATTCCACTAGTGATTCTCATATGCTCTTGGTTTCAAGATCTGGTATGTTTTACGAAGGTTGCGGTCACATCACTGCAGTATTAGGATCATATGAGAACAGGGGACTGGTTCTTCAAAGAAGAACCAGTGATGTTTAATCAGAAACCTTATTCTCCCTGGAGGTCATCCAACTTTATTCATAGCCTAACTTGTTTTTGTGAGTTCCCTGCTGTTTCTAAACCAACTACAATCATTTGATAACCTCAAAATGATTATGTAAGATAGTTCTTAAAACCTTCACTTAAATACACCAAAACAAATACACAAGTAGAATTCCGCCATAACAAGCTCGTCCATGATTTCTCAGTTTAGTTGCAGTCTTGATGAATGTGCATTTAACGGCCGTGACAGGAGAAGAGGCGAGAGAAAGCCTCCACAGCCATCCTGCGGCAGGCCTAGCCTGTATTTAGCGCTCTGCTGGAAGACGGCCAGCCCAAGTGAAGGACTGACACGGGCCAGATATTGCACGGAGGGTGAAATCTCAAGGTTTTAGTGGTAGCATCACGCTACCTATCCACTAAATCGAGCATATGGAATCAGAACTTTGTCGGAATAGCGAGACTCAATTTCTGGGGGAAGTGGAGCACTAACGATGGGCTTTTTGCCTCGGGCGTCTGAACAGAGAAAGGAAAACAGATTGTTTTTCAACAGACCTGCTGTAGTGTGCATTTGGCCAAGATGATGCTGTTTTCACAGTTACGTGAAGCACCTCACAACTGGAATATAAATAGCGTGGCATGAAAACAGAATATGGAACTTTGGGTGTGCTGGATTTTGAAAGTTTCCTGCATAAATGTGATTTATATTATAATCTGTTTGATTTTGTGAGGAACTAATGAAACATATCTTCGAAGAGAAGTCTGGAGGGAATTCTTGCACTTCAGAAAGATCTTCCACAGAACTTCATAGATTTCCCTGAAGTTTCATATTGAAAAAGTCAGATCACTAGCAAGTAGCATCGGTAGAAACCAAATGTAAAATTCTATATGAACCAGCTTTTTCGGCTCTTTGATTGATGTCTGAGGTTCTCGGGGGCAAGTTCTCCTAGCGCTCCATGACTGTTCTGGAACTTTTTGAAATATCTGTAATATAGGTTGTATTTGAATATTTGCAGGAATACATAAATAGCCAAATAAAACCATAAAACAGGTATTTTTAGCCACATTCATACCGAATTATTCAAGAGCAGGCAACGTGTTTGCGAATAGAAGTAGCACCATGCATTTTTATTTTATTTTTTTTGCTTATGTTAAATCTGTCTGTTTGTGTTTAAAGATGGACAGTTTATTAAAGAGATTCTGTACAAGTTAAGCTCAATCAACAGCATTACTTTATCTTCCTTTTGTTTTCTTTAAAAAAGCAACAATTGAGGTTATATTGGGGCATTTACATTAGAGTATTTAAAAGAAATGTGAAGCATATAATTTTATATTGTAAACAGCTCAAATAATACACAAGATTTCACGGAAGAATTACAGTTGTTTTAGGGTTTATAAGTAACTTTATACAGAAAAGTTTAGTAAGTGATTTTTCCACACTAAAATCATGTTAACACACATATTGCTTACATCTTGTGGCTACATTGAAAGGATGAGTATTTTAACATTTACAGATTGGCCCACCAACTTTATCTTTCTGTAACCCAGATATTTGAATTTTTTTTTAAATGAAAAAACATGTAAAAATACCCCCATCCCCCAGATCAACGATCTGTGATCTGTTGCCTAGTTTCACATCAGTATCAGGCCGACATTTGACATTGGTTACGCTGCAGTCTGGGCTTAATGTTTGTCCGTTCGGTCCAGGGTTTTGATGAGTCCCTCAGAGGTAATCAACAGGAATCAGAGTATTTCCTCCGAGCTGAAGGGTAAACACAACCCGGTCGCTGAATAGCCACTGATTGGTGCAATGGATTTTTGTTTGGACGGACGTCGGCCATCTTGTTTAAATTCTGGACTAGTTTAATGTGGACGGCCGCTACATGCGAAAAGACAAGTTTGGAGAAAGCAAGCAAATTCCTAATAAGGGAAATGGGATTGTTTACTATGAAGTCAACAATCTCTGCCTCGTCTTCTTGGCAGTCTCGTAAGCTGCATTGATCACCTTTGGCGAGTTCTGCGGTAATGCGTGACAGATGCACATCAGACCGCTTTCACTAATGGCAAGATTCCATTGGTCTGTGGCCAGTCAACATTAACTTCCTCAGATATTCATTTTTCCCCCTTTGATTCTCATCCCTTGCGGACATCTGGATTCAATATTTTTGACAGCATCCCTTTCAATTAACGCAACTGCAAGACTTGAGCTTTTTGCAGAGCTAAATTGCCCATACTATGTTGCATTTCATGACTTCATGTCTGTTTATGTGAAGAATTAGTTCATCCAAAAAATAAAAATTCTGTACTAACCCGAGTGTATAATCAAATTCTTTTGAAGACGGATCTTTTCAGTGAATTGGTTGATCCTGTTCACAAAACCAATCTTGGGTGCGTTTTCCAAAATAAACGTTGGCCAACTGTGGTCGCAAACTCTGTTGTTAGCAACGCAGTTCAACCATTCAACGATTACTAAAACCATAGTTCCAACGAACATTCGCAAACAACATCGAAAAGCTCTCGACCGGTGGGAAGAAACCGTTTCTTGTTATGTGGTTCGTTCTCTTAAAGGGGGGGTGTAATGCTTTTTCATGCATTCTGACTTATTTACACTGTTAAAGAGTTGCATTCTCATGATAAACATGGCCAAAGTTTCAAAACATGAGTTGGACATATGACGTTGGACGTTTCTGTGCCAAATACACTACTTCCGGTTTCGGTACAGGATTCAGAGAGTGTGTCCTGTATGACGTCAAAAGAGACCGGAATTCCTTGTATAGGCACTTCTCCCTGATAAGCGTGCACACACACATCACCCATCACGCCCTTCAACGCACTTCGTTCGGAATACGGAAGCAGAGAGATTTTTCAACAATGGTTGTGTCCTAATTCAGGGGCTGCACCCTTTGAAGGCTGCATACATAAGCGAGGCAGAAAAATAACTGTTAGATTGCAACGTAAGAAAGAAATTACAGTATTTTACACCTCACAATGAATATCAATTTTACTACGGTTACTTTTCTTAAATATGACATCCTTGATGAAGTATTCAACCTTCAAATGCGACCTCCGGAGGACGCAGCCTCCGAAATGAGACACAGCTCCTGTCACCAAAGGAGTGTGTTTTTGGTTGTGAGGGAAAGATGACCTTTTTCAGCTTCCCAAAGAACCCAGCGTTAACGGAACAGAGGATGTAGTTTATTTTTCCGAGGCAGCAACGGAGTTGTGCACTTATGTTTGTTCCCAGGATTTCAGTGATTAATACTTTGTAAACAAGTCCCAGATCGGTGCTGGATTTGCAGATCGCGGGTGGTGAGTAAAGCTGCTTCAGATGTCTGTGTTTTGTTGGCAATCGGCGCGCAAGTGCATATAATGTAAACAACACAAACGTTTTTGTTCTCTTTTTATTTATAATGATATTGCAGCTAGCATGCGATCTCTACACAAAAGCTGCGCTCGCTCGTGATTCTTTAGCTCCGCCCACGGCACTGAGGGCAGACACGCCTCCAGGAGCTCGGCTTTTTTCTGAAAGATTCAGTTTAGTGTATCTTTTATAAATATGACAAAACTAAAGACTTTTCGGAGATATGAAGGATGCATAGTTACTATGTACTCATGATTAACTTTGGCAGAAACTGTGTGTGATACCCCCCCCTTTAAGCAAAATACACAAACTAACTCTATATCTTTCATTACATATAAATACAAAAGTCTTTTTAGTTTGTCAAGATAATAAAAGCATAATTTTTGACGAGTGCGAATGTGTACTAGAGTACTATATGATGTAAGAGGGAACACGTGATTGAATCAAAAATCTGTAAATAAAGGAAAACAATGGAGAATAAAATAGCGAATAAGACCTCAGATGCCATGTTCATTATTTAATTGATCTCAAACTGATTTATAATAAGTTCATGATGCAATGTAAATGTATGTGCGACAAAGTTACTACGAAGCTTGTTTAATTTCTCCGACAATGCAACATGCTATGGTAGTTAAACAGAAAGTAATGTCATTGTATGGGAAACACACCCCTGAATGATTTGATCATTAATCTCACTGATTCAGTTCTCGAAATCAATATAGTGCACAAGTCATGAAGGATTTTTTATGATATTTTTACCCTTTTGAAGCCTGAATGCTTCGTACCCTGTAATTGCTGTAATTCACTGTAATTGCATAAAAAAGAATACAGAAAACAGATTTTCTCCCCACAAAAGAAAGTCATATGGGTTTAGAACAGCATGAGGGTGAGTAAATAATGACAGGATTTTCATTTTGTCTGAACTTTTCCTTTAATCTTTAGAAATTAAGATTGGACACACCAGTCAGTTATACATATGTAAAAAGTACAATCCCAATGTACTCCGTCTGCCTCCAGTTACAGACTATTAGACTACAGAAATAACATGACACTCCAAACAGTTCCTTGCGTTCTCGTCTACCGCGACTCTGACATGCAAAACCATGTGTGTTTGCTTCACTGTGGTCATTTTGGAGGTTCATATGAGCCTCCCTGGAGAGGTTATCTCAGAGGTCCGCTCTGCTGAGCCCGTTTTAGAAGAATTCAGTGGAAGAGAGCAAAAATCTCTCTTTAATAAGATCTCAAGGGGGAACTAAAGAAACATAGTCTAAAAAAAAACGTGCTAATTTACACATACAGGGCGAGATGGAGGGGCAGAAAGGGACACATCCAGTCGTAGACTAATGAGACAGATTTCAAATCACATCCTTGGGATCATGTTTGAAAGTGGCCTCTTAAAAGCTCTTATTCAAGTCAAATAGTCCCCTCGCTCTCGTCAGAGTTGGCATCTAGTGCTCGGTTTGACCAGCATGGCTTAGCACCGCCAGGCAGCCATGTAATTGAGGGTGGAAAGAGAGGTTTGGTTGACGTGGTGCTCCTGCGTGGTTTCTCGAGCTGGAAGCAGCTGACTATAGCTTTTAAGGAAACTTTAATCTTTAAGGAAACTTAGGCTTGACCTTACACCAAGTTCAGTCAAGTGGGAAGTAGTTTGTCTGTGAACAAAATGTAGTGCGAATGATAAAACCATAGGCAGTTAAAAAATATTCATTGATTATTAAACAGGCATTATATGTTGAGCAGGATTTGGACCAATCAGATTTCGGTAGTCTGCCGGAAGCTTGTTATTTTAGTTAATGAACTTCTAAATATGGATATTTTTCTTACAAAAACCCATCGCTTTGCTTCAGAAGGCTATAAAGCCTTCTATATTATAATATATTATATATATTATAAAGCTTTGAAGAGCCATGATATTTTATATATATATCTCTGATTGTACTCATCTATACACCTAGGATGGCTTGAGGGTGAGTAAATCATTGGGATAATTTTCATTTTTGGGTGAATTAAAGGCTGATTTATACTTCTGCATCGAGTGTACGTCGTAACTAAGGCGTAGGCTGTGTGTAGCACGCGTAGCCTATGGCGTAACCTGATGTGCACCTCTCCAAAAAGTGTAACAACACCCCAATTCTATGCAGATTGCAAGCGCTAAGATTGGTCTGCTAGAACCCCTCCCTCAGTTAAAAAAAAAAAAAAAAACTGGGTGGGGTGGAGTGAGTATAGAAGAGCGAGCGTTTTTAGCTTTCATAGGGATGAAAAAAACGCTTGCTCTGCTCTGTTTCAGGGGATACGTGCCATCAAGCTACCACAAAAGTTCCTATCAGCCGCCATCACTGCTGAAGCTTCTCTGACAACGTGCATGACAAGCTGCTTCTTAGTTGGCTTTAGCCTTGATACATGACCGCGGACACTGCCTACTAGCGGTCTGCATGTTGCACATTGACGCGGACAATGACACATTAGTATAAATGAAAACCGGCACAGAGGCTCCGGCATAGGTCCGACGCTGAAGTATAAATCAGCTTTAACCCTTTAATATTTTTGTGGAAAGGATTCTTTAATAGAAAGTTCAAAAGAACAGCATTTATTTGATTTTTTTTTCTCTTTACTGTTTTGAACAGTAGTAGATGTATGTAAATCAGAGTTTATCAAACTTTTCTGCGAACCTTTCTCATGACCCCAAATATTTAAGATGGACCAATCAGAGATGTTGCAGTCAGGGCCAGCATGTGCCTATAGGCGAACTAGGCATCCGCCTAGGCATCTGCCTAGCACAGTCAGGGCGGAAAGAAAAGAGAGAGATTTCATTTTTAATTAAATTAAATTAATTTTTTTTGGACATTCGTTTGGAATTATTGCACCTATATCAACAAGTTATCACTCCATTAGTTATTCTAAATCTAAATGAACTTTCCTTCATTCTACCTAGTAGTGCCACTCCTGCCCCGCCCCACTCTTATAGCGGCATCAGTCTACATGCTAAACACCCTGATGTACATTCAAAAATGGCATCATAAGTAAAAAAAATTCTCCCGAATCTTCCAGTGGCCGCTCCGGGCCTGTAATAGTTATTATATAATATAATACATAATTTGCATTTACAGCTGGACTAGTTGTGTGCTTATTTTTTTACATTGCAGAATAAAAAAAAAGAAAAAGAAATGAGAAAACATGCTTGTGTATGCTTTTATTTTAGTGCAGTTTTATCAATAAACAAAATCTCTAGTCTTTCACATGTATCCTAATGATCGTGTTAATTGTGAGTTTGAAGTGGGGGCGGCACAACAGTGTTTTGCCTAGAGCGGCAGTTTGTGCCGGCCCTGATTGCAGTTACCTTATAAACAGGAACCACTGCAGTGAACACCCAGTTCCATGAAATATTGCAACTGAAGTAATCAAATCAGTCTGGTGTCAGGTATTTCTTTTTTCAATGTTTGCCTTTTGGGAACCTATTTTTGCCAATTCTAGCGCTCCATGATACAGGCGTATGCAGGAGCTGCATTAGCAGTTTTTGCAACATGTCCTCTATGTCATCATATTTAACCATGCTATTCATCATCTGTATGTTTGTAAGAATCACAGTTTTGTATGTCACTCTGCAATTTTTTTTCTGCTTTGCCAGCCTGTCCATGATTGTGTTGAAAACTTCACCACAACAAATGGTCACAAACCCAACTGTTTCATTCAGAAGCCTTTCTACTGAGTAAATCCCATAATACTGTTTCCTGCCCTTGACAGTGTGTTTGTTGATTCTCCCAGAGCCAGCCAGAGATTGAGTACTCCTTGCCTGAGTTACAAGCCCCACGCTCCAATGTGGTTGACAAACCCTGGCCCCAAGTCAACTCCCACACACAGCGGCCACATACTGGTAAGAGTGACCGCTTTCACCCCAGATGGCTGCTGACAGCTTTCCTTTTTCCTCTGAAAGCTCATTTAAGTGGAGCCAAGGACCAGAGCTTGAGCTTTGACTTTCATTTGCGACACATCCTGTGCCGCGCCGCTGTAGTTTGTCCGGAGCTTGAGGGTCATAAAATCAATGTCCACATGCTGAAACTGCTGCCTCTGCATCCTTCCAGGTGGGCGGTCACATGGGGAGAGGAATGCGGCAAAACCTGGGGTGAAAGGAAAGCATGTCAGCCAACATGCCGAGGACCCAGCTGCTGAGCACGACTTCCTGGGCTGCATGTCAAGGTGGGTGTCATAAGTGTCAGAGGGCTTTTTTCAATCCAGCAGTTGCATTTTGGTAGTAGTTTGGTTATATCACAGTAAAATGTTAAAAAAAAAAAACATGCATAAATAATGTTAATATGTTGTTTATATATAAAAAAATTATTTTCTTTTTTTAAAGCTGCAGTCCACAACTTTTTTTGTGTTAAAAATTTACAAAAATTATATAATGAGAATATACAACAATCCATTTTCCAAACCGTGTTTTTGTCTTATCCTGAATCATTATGGTACACTTATAATAAGTGTTTATATTCGGACTATTTCAGACCGGACTGGTAGGACTCGCCGCAGAGTATCACAGTAACTGCGTGACTCACCATAGACTTACATGGAGAAAAGTAGCTCCGGCTAGAATGTTCCTCTGCAAGACGTGTGCAGTTCTGTTTATTAACCGCTAGAGGGCCAAAAATCGCGGACAGCAGCTTTAAATACAATTTTATATATATATATATATATATATATATTACAGTTTTGATTTATTATACATTACAATATATATATATATATATATATATATATATATATATATATATATATATATATATATATATAATTACATTTATTTTTTTTTAAAAATGAAAAAAAAATGTATATACAATTGTTGTATGTATAATGTATATTTTAAATTTATATCATTTTTTACATTTAATTTGTTTTAATTTATTTTAGGTTAATAATTAATTTTATACACATAAATGGAATAAGTTGAAAATAAAAAATGTAAATACATTTATTTACATATTTAAATTGATAAACTATATATATATATATATATATATATATATATATATATATATATATATATAAAACATTGTATTAAAAAAAATAAAAAACAAAATGTGTATGTATTTAATTTATGTTTTAATGTATTTTACACAGATTCATTATTTATATATATATAATGTATTTGTACAAAATATAATAATAATTGAATATGTAAACTATTTTTATATATGATTTAATGTATAATTTTGTGTTTGTATATTTTTAATGAGATAATTTTATAAATTTAATTGATAGAATTTAATCATTAATAATTTAATTTTATACACACACATATATATGAAATAGGTTGAAAATAAAAAAATTAAATACGTATGTAAATATATTTCTTTACATATTTAAATTAATATATATATATATAATATACATATAATTAATATATATATAATATACATACATACAATATACATACATACATACATACATACAGTCAAACCAAAATGTATTCATTAATACAGTTTATTCACTATAGTTTAAAAAATGGTAATAAAATATGATGATCTCAGAGTTAAACTGTCAGAAAAAAAATAATCTTAATTATGTCAGATAACACTTAAGCAAAACATGGTCAGGTCAAAGTGTCTGAATAATTTTTGGTTCCAAATTTTTATCAGTTTTACTGGTAGTCCACTGTATGAAGAATTTTTGGGTGTAAGTTTACATAGTTTACTTTATTTTGCTATCCTCACTTACATAAATGAACTATAGTGTCCTTCACCCACTAGTAAAAATATATCAAAAATGTCTAATTTTTGGTTTGACTGTGTATATTATATACACATGATCTTTTTTAAGTGTTGTAATGTCTTAATGGATGTACACATCAGTGTGTAACTTCTTACCGTTTCTGTCCCCTAGGCGCTCAGGACTGCCGCGTTGGATTTTAGCCGCATGCCTCTTCCTGTCCATCATGGTGATGCTGTGGCTGAGCTGTGCCAGTCTTGTCACGGCACCCGAGCAGCACGTCAAGACTCAGGTACCTGTTCATTCATCAAACGCACACTACCAATAAAATATAAGGCAGACAATGTGAGAGCATTTTTTTAAGTGGGAGCAGACAGTGAAAGAAAAGCAGCCAACAAGTATCTAGCATACATGGGAACTCCTTCAAGAGTGTGGCTACTATAATGTAGCTCAAATATATATGTTTTGAATCGAAATTTGGTACATGTCAATAATCAATGTTATACTTACAGCTTAGCATCAATGGAGATAAAGAGTTCATGGATGACACCCAGAAGGTGAACCCCTACCACTTGACGCCAGTGATCGCGATGACAATCAGCCAATCGGAGGAGAGCAAGGAGGCGGGGCCGCTTCCGGTCAAGGTCGACCTCAGCAAAACATCTCTTTAAAAGCACAGAAGAGGTCGATACTTTTGACGACTAGGGTTTAACTCACATCCAGAGCTATTTCTCGCAATTTAAGGGAAAGTTAAGCATCGTTTTTCTAAAAAAAAATAATGCATGACGCCATTTATTATATCAGTTACTGTCTGAATACTAGTCTCCTCACTGAATTCGCCAAACCTCATGGAATCGTAGTATAGGTGCTTGTCCACATAATGTACTAACACATTTTTGACTATAATATATACATACACTAGTAACGTTTGAGCTCATGAACAACTTGGCAGCAAGTTTCTTATTGCTGTTGTGATACGTTCTTATCGAATTCTTGAAAAACGCACTGTATAAACACGGGCTCAGATGGTAGATTATGCCACGACCTCAGAAGAAGAGCAGGGTTATTTGTCAAGATTTGGGGGCTTTACCCAGCATTTAGATACTACGATGAACATTTAGTTTAGCGATGAATACTTTCAAAGCGCCCCTCCCTGTTATTAATTAGCGCAGCATTTAAACTGGAAGATAAGCTTTGAAGGTGATCCGTTGGAGAGTCGCACTTGTAGATTCTCACTTTGATGAAAAACGAGCAAAAGAAAAATCAAATGCAGCCAATTAAGGAATGATCTGGTTTCATAACAACATTTACAAAACATGAACGCGTCCTTTGAACTGATATGTAATCAAACTGACAAGGACTCTTAATTACATTACAGATTGTGAATGCCGGTAGTTTGAAGAGTTAAATTAGGATTTTGTTTAATTGTACAGTTAAATTTAAAAACAAAATAGTCTTTTTAGGCTTTAGGATGTTTTGTACGCAGGCAGGTATTTTGAGGGCGATTTTCATTTGCATAATTATGCATCCATACTAAGCCTGACTAAACTACTCCCATTCATGTCAAGGAAGCATGATGTGTATTTATTTATTTATTTATTTATTTATTTATGTATTCAAAGCTTAAAGCAACAGCATATAATGCCTGTAGTCTTTCATCTCTCATTTAGATAGCTCATCGAATTTATGATGCATAACTGTAAATTTATTCCCAATGTAAACTGTTGTAGAGAGGAAAACGCTTGCTGTTCAGACCGAATGTGAATTGTTGTATTATTCCAATGGCTTTCCCCTAATATTCTCCATCTTTGCCTAGCCTACTGGGGAAACCGGTGGGGGGTGGAGTTGGGGGGTGGGGTTTTGAATGCCTAGCACCAGGCTTTGACAAATATCTTTTGTAACTAGTCTGTAGAATTGAGGAGCTTTCATGGCACTATTTGTCTTGTGCTGCTATTTTTCCCCATTTAAGTCCAGCCACAGTGCATGCTAGTACGCTATGAGACATTGAATATATCGTCCCATCTATTTTGGAAACAAACTGCTGTATGCTTGTGATCTTTGTGTTTTTGCTTAATGTTTAGTAGGCATTATAATTATGACCATAGATTACTAAAAAGTCAAGAGGTGTGATACCTTAATAAGCCATTTAATATCTACTGGTTCATCATTACTGTAAGAGATACAAGTCAGTAATATCTTTTTTTCTCTCGTTTGAACAATTTCCCATACGATACACCATAATATCGGACGAATAAAGTGTTTTCATGTTGTAATTAATCTGGTGTGGGTCAAGATCCTGTTCAAATTGATCTCAAATAAATTGGCAATATTAAAATAACTTCAACCAAAGCTAAAGTTCAACTAAATGTTTCATCATATGTCCTACATGAAAATGTACATGCACATGTATTATTTTAACAGATTTCATTGTGGAAATACAGTACTATATGCACGTTATTACAGGCCAGGTAATATTAGATAACTTAATTCTAACAATTTAAATGACTGCATATAGCAAGAAAACGTGTTTGACTTTCTCAGTCCACCGCAACCAGATACTGTCATTCAAGTCTTCTGCACAGTCATCTGTACAGTGAAACTGAATTGTAATTGTAACAATTCAACCACCACATGGGGGCGGTAGAGAGCCGTAGGTTACTTCGAAATGAGTGGCTGTGGATTATATCTGGCATTCCATGGCTAATTTAATTTGTGATAAAAATGTACATTTTTAAAACAATTGTTAGACTTTTTATTTTCTCACTAAAACATGTTATTTTGTTTGCTAGAGTGGAACCTACAAGGCTTGATGACTGAGGCATTTGTCAGTGCAAAAGTGTACATTCACACTATGGTCACTAGATGGCGCACTTTCACATAGAGATTAGTGTAGACGTCTGGGGGTTAATTTATGACATGCACACAGATGTAGTTTAAATGAAGCACTGGTTGTATAACCCCAATTTAACCCCGGCATAATGTACGTAGTGTCAAAAACCATTTATGACACACATTAAAACTCTGCTTCTCTGAATTTTCTTACTTTTACAGCCCAACAAGATACTGCATCTCTTACCGTTTGCAGGAATTTTCCAAAAAACAAACCACCTGTGCTGTGAAGCAGGTGCGAACCTGTGAAGGTCAGTGAGATGTCCAGCAGACTGTTCTTCAAAAATAACTTCTTCAGATATAACGCCGAGTATTCTCACACACACACACACACACACACACACACTTCATGTGCACATCGGCTGTGATAGAACATTTCCCACCTGGCGCTATGGATCCACTTAAAACAAGAGTCGTCTGTATTGATGATGAAATACAGATATGAAAAAGTGCATTATAGGCCTATGGTAAGTGAGGTATACCGAGGAGAGATTTTATATCACTTTCGGGGTTTACTTGGCGCTAATGACCAGCTGACTGCTCTTTATCCTAGTAACATTAGGCTATATGTAAATATTTGGACATTACATATTAACTTGAGTTTATTTTTTATTATTATAATCTTACTGTGTATCGTTTAAAGCCTCCGCGAAGAAAAAAAAAGATCGATTAGGATAACACAATCGCGCGAGTGATACGAGAGACATGCGCGGACTTGCGTTGCCATGGACGACAGCGAATATTCGCATTGCCCAATCAGAATCAAGTATTGCAAAGAGCCTATCTGGGTATCATATAAATACGATACGTTCTTTTTGTTTAGATTTAGAACATAGAAACGAGCTGGTGGGAAAGTTGAACACCCAAGTCGATGGTCTTTGTCCTTCCTGGTGAGTTCATATTTAAAGGGAAAGTTCACCAAAAAAAGAAACTTGTGTCATCATCATTTAGTCACTCTAGATTTAAAGGTGCAATATGTACTATTTTTGCAGTAAAGTATTTGTAAATCGTGAGAAAATTGCAATTTTAACCAAGGCTCTGGGACGTGTGAGGAGTCACCGGTCAATTGCGTCATACCCGCGTTACCTTCGATTTCCGGTTTTATTTTGTAGAAACCATGGAAACACCAAAGACACTTTAATATATTACATGTTTTAATAGACAAGGGAACAACTGTTTTGATATATTTATAGACAGAAATCTAATTGTTGTTATTTAGCTCAACATGTTTAGTCTTATTGTTTAAATCTAATTTTCTTGATTTTTTGCGAGTACCATGCTTCAGAGAAAAACACTATTTTACCTAACATGGCATAATCAGATGCAGCTTTATTTTTTGGTAACAGTAATACAGAATTTTCTCCATCATACAGTACATTTCAAAATTAATTGCATACCATTTATCAACACTAGCCATCCAGCTTTTAATATGATATTCTTAAATCTATCTTACTGCAGTGTGCAACAAGTGTCTCACAGCAGCTGCTGTGCGAACGCACAGAGTAACGTTATAACATCATTTTCAACATTCTCAAATGTATCTAATATGATAAACAGAGCTGTGTTACCTCATACTCATGACCAGAATAATGGAAGCGGCGCCGGCGACTGTGGCATAATAAACGTTCCGCTCCAGCTCCTCATTCAGCTCCCACAACACTCGGTCCTGCTCTGCTTCATTCTACAGTAACGTTAATAATCGCATCCATGAACATGATTTGTTCCTGAGTCCAATCCCTATTCTTTTGCACCGTCCATTGAGGTGGAGACCACATGTCCCAAGATTTTGCTCAAACATCATCATCAAGCTACGCCGTTGTTTTGAATAGGCTTCTAGCGACCTCTAGCAGACAGAATTATTACATACTTTTAATTTCTTCAGTGAAATAGAGATTAAGATATTTTGTACGTGTAGCTGCTTTCCAAATGGATTTGTTATTCTGCATTTAATGGAAGAAAGTCAGTCATAGGGTAAGTAAAGGCCTGTGCACACCAAGAATGATAACTATAAAGATAAATAGTGTCTACACCAATGCACAATAAAAGTGATTCCAACAATAGTACGCAACATTCGGTTCCAGAAGTAAAAAATCCATAGAGAAATTGATTGTTAACGATAACTTATAAACCTTTAAAGACAGCATGTGCTTGTGTTGAAGCCGTCAGCCCACATTATTTCAATTTATTTTCAAAACAACTGTGTTGAACAGTGGAATTTGTGGTGAAAACTACATTACCCATGATGCTGTAAATAATTCCACCAATCAGAGAGTTGAAAAAAGCTAATTGCATGTAGCTCTGCCTACTCCAATGAAGCACTGCAAATTACTTAATTGAGAATCTCAAAATACTTAAATATTTGTTACTTATATAATCCACATTTTTAAATGAGTGATATTTTTCCATCGTTTTTAATTTCATTATGCCGTTTGCAATGCTTCATGGGATTGTAGTTCTTTCAAAGCCGTGAAGTACACCGTGTTGTACGTTTGCATTTTTGGCTTCAAATCAAAGTTTGTAATGTTATGATTCACCTTGTAGCTGGTTGGCTTGTTTCATGGCTTATAGCGCTTTAGAAAAGACCTTTTTAAAATCCCTATGGGAAAAATTAATAGGAAAAAAACCCAACGCCGCTGAAAAAAGTGGGCAGGCACTGTTGCACTCTAAATCATTCCTCTGTGCCGTTATCATTGTAGTGTAGACTCTGGTGCTATTCTTTTAAATTTAGAGACAACTATATCGTTATCGTCTTTGGTGTGAACAGGTCTTTAATTATGACAAAATTATTTATAATATCCAAATTATTATATCATTTTTAGATGAAGTATTCCTTTAATTCATATATTATTATTCTTAGGACTCTCTTCTTCCCTCAGTCATGCTCTTTTACTCATTATCTGGTCCATCTAGTCACCTCAGTTTAGTATTAACCTGATAGGTAGCAGATGAGGTTATCAGATAGAGACCATTGTGCGGCTGTGCAAACATTAACATAGTCGGCAGGACTGCAATGCCACACAATAGGCTTGCTAGGGGACTACAGAAACCCAACTAAAGATAGATTTGTTTGCGTATGACTCACACGGTCAGTTCCCGAAGCATCTGACTCAATGCTAACGCACAAAGCTATTAACAACCCTACATGAACCCTGTTCTGCTGTGTTTGTCCCCCTCCCTACGCACAGACCGAGTGCTATCCCACAGTGCACTGCACTTGATGAAGACCTGTCCTGGGTTTTGAATAACAGTGGCTCGCCACACCTGGGTATCTGATGAGAATAAATCTAGATGAGAATTTTCGCAGTGGGAGGGAATATGGAGGTCTGTGTAATCCCAGTGTGTCAGAATTAAAGGGATGGTTCAGCCAAAATGAAACTACTGGCATTTACTCACCCTCATGTTGTTCCAAACCTGTATGATGAAACACAATAGGAGATTTTTTTTTTTTCGTAGAAGCACTGTTGTTTGTTCATATGGATATCATTTTGTTACTTTCATTCCATGTCACTGATTCTTATCACTAACCTGAAAGTGACGCCGATGTGACGTGCTTACCCGTAATACTCAAAATAAGTATAGTGTGACTAACAAGTCAATCATGTTGTGTCACAGTTCAAAGCTGTGCCTGCACTTCAGATAAGCTGCCACAGGGGGCGCAGTGGAGCCGAGTTGGAGTTCTATCGTTATTGCTGCTGAGGTGTGGAGAGACTGTCTTTGGGCTAGAACTCCACTTCAACCATATATGACTTCCTTATCAGTCCCAGCCTGCTGGTAAAGTCAGCCTGCAGTGTATTGAAGAGCCAAAGCCGCTGCCACACTGGGCCCTGTGAAAATAACCATGCCTGTAGAAATGAACAGAATAATGAGAGAGAGTGAGAGAGAAAAACAGTGAGAGAAACTAAGTGGTATGAATGTGATATTGCCTATTTTCCATAATCATCTCATGTATGCATAAGTAGGTGCTTTCTGGATGTTTTACAAATGTGGTCATTTATGGACCACCAAATATGCATAAGGTAAATATTTGTGTATTTGTTTGACTTCGCTTTTAGGTATGTACTGTACATAGGTAAGATGGCAATAATAAACAATACTAATCAATAAAAAAAAATAAATATATATATATATATATATATATATATATATATATATATATATATATATATGAACATCTATACAGCCCTCATTTCACACTATTTAATGTATCTGTCAGCTCAGACAGCCAAAATAAGGAAAAATACATTAAGCCATGTGACAAAAGACCCCAGGTTTTTGCATCAAAATGTCTAGATGGACATTTTGTGTACAATAGTCACTCCAATTCTGAATTAAAATGAGCCTAATTAAATTTTATGTAATTAAATTAACTCTTTTCAGCAAGGAGCAAATTTTGTATATTTTTAAGCATGAGTATATTTCAGTAAATATATATTAAAATATAATTATTTGAAATAAATAAAATATGTTTATGGTAAGAATTTGACCGTTCATGACTGCACGGATATGGTGATTTTACAATAAAATAAAATACACATAAAATATCATCCTTTCCATTTGATAAATATGTATAATATACATAATTCATGAGTTTAACGACGTGTGACGTCACAAAGGAGACGCGTGAGTAATAACTTGACGCCTGTCAATCAAATTAACCAAGTGAATCAGACCTACGTAGACCTGAGGAAGAAAACGAATCGTAATGTTTGCTTTTTAACACCTGACAACGGTGCGGAACAGTCAAATGAACGTTTTGAAGCCCTGACAGCAGACTGACTTGAAGAGAAACTTTAAGATGTAACGTTAACTTCAAGAACGCGAAGAATGTTTTAATTTCCGTGACAAAACGAATGCGCGCGCAACCCCTGTTTCTTTCATTCTCAAACGTACGTTCATGTTAGAAACATTTAAACAAATGAACATGTCTCCTGGAGATGGAGTGAGGAGATGGACAGCTTATCATACATCTTACACCCAGAGTTCAGCTCCGAGATACCCAACACGCCGCTCACCAAACTCAGCGCGCGGGCACGAGAGGACGGTTTCAAGCTCCCCTCTCTGTGAATTGATTCTACTATGAGCCTACCCGAATCGGAGCAAGAAAGACCGAGGTATACACACACGCATATAAACTTTTAACCGTACAAACATCACCCCTATACTCACTCTAATCAATCAGATATGTATTTAAAAATGTGTTTGAAGCGTAATTAGTTTCAGAAAACAAATCCTGACATAATTAACGCCGTTTTCCCCTCTGCATGTCTTTCTCCACATAGTCTGTCCCCCTCCGTCGAAAATGGGACAGTCCACAATTTATTCCAGGGAAAGACTGACAGTTTTTTGGGTCATGAAGCAGCTGTTCAAGTCAGCAGCCGTTCCCCCCTCTGCTAGAATAAGAAATTAGTCCATTTTAAAGTAAATAACTAAACCCCGAAGCTGATAAGGGAGCGTTATAAAATACTGTGCCGTTCTGATTTTACGGAGAGAATGGACTTAGGATAAAGATGCAATAAATGTGAATGTTCCTGTCCCATCATATTATGGAAATGTGAGATCTAAATATTTTGAATCATAAACGGAGGGGGAACAATAGATGCTAAGGCCTAGACAATAAAACAAAGTGTTACACTATCATAAGCTCAATAAAACAAACCTTCTGGGTATGACAGATTTAAAAATGTGGTTAATCTTCAGAATTCCTATAATTTACTGAATTGGTGACCTTTTTAATGTTATTGTGTTCTTTCGAATATGATAACATTTGAGGCACCATCTATTGGTGAATTCCATCATTCTTAACCCAAATGACTTTCATTTAACCTGGGCTGCTTTCTCAGAGGAGGCACTGGAAGCTCAAAAATAAGAAGAAATGAAATTATAAAATAATTGACAGTACAACAACAACAACAAAATGAGATTGAATACCTCATTTTGATAAACACTGTCCAACAGCGACACCAGTGGATGAAGTTTCAGAGAGAGGCAAAGAGCTATATAGGTTACACACACACAAAATATTATGGTAGTTTTTTTTTTTTTTATTGTTGATAATGAACCCCTGATCTAGAACATTAATTCATATTGGAAAATTAACACAAAAGAGGGGACTTTCCTACCGGCACAAGTGCGCTCTACATCAGTTCACACAAGTTGATCGGTTGGACTTGTTACGTAAGCAGCATCGGTAATCTCTGTGCACAGCATCTCTTATAAATCAAGGTTAATCTGGATAAATATGCCGATACCTGAATCTTGGATATCCTGTGCGATCTGTACTGCTCCAAGACAAAGATTCATGAATAATTCTGTTAGAGTCACTTTCCTCATGGAAAAGTGTCTCATTTTGTTATTTATTACATTTCTATGATATATGATATCTTATGATATGATATATATATATATATATATATATATATATATATATATATATATATATATATATAGTAAGATCTGTACAGTCCCAGTGTACAGCGGCAATACATGGTGAGATTTCAATGACCTATACGCCACACGCCTCGTCTTTACAAAAACCCTGTCAGATACCTCACGGTACATTTCAGCTCCTAGATAAAACCGCATCTCAGATTTCGCTGAAGAGACTATACATGTTTGATGTCAGATTTAGCTGCTGACTTTTACCCCCAGTCTGGCAGCGGATGTCAGTGTGGTCTGTATTAGCGCCTCGCTCCAAATCTATCTGTCCAGCATCACCAGTCAGCAACCACCATCCGTTCCTGCTCCAGCCTGTAATGAAGATCATATGTTTAGCTGGTGCTGAAACCCAACACGAGACGTCCACATCAAATAAAAGCTGCTGCCAGCAGTGGGGCCTGCAGGATCTGTCCCGCTCCGGGAGAATGAAACCATATCTCCATAGGCCTGCAACACAGGCCGTAAAAGTAAAGAGGGCCCCCATTCCCCCCAAAAAACCCAACCCAGCCAGGCTGGGATGAGTTCACGTCTGCTGTGTCAAGAGTAGAGGTTTGGACAAGAGGTTGACAGACTTATCAAACTATAACATTTCAGCATACAAAGAGGCTTTTGAGGAGTTATACGGGAGTCGGACTAAACTGGTTGCGCTGTGTGTGTTTGATTCACTAAATAGAACCAGCTCATAATGTAATTTATGAATCTTACTACACTAGTCAAGTCTGCAAGACCGGGCAGTTCAAGCAATGTGGTTCCTGGCTGTCCTGGAAGGAGTTATGGTTAATAAGCCTAGCTGAATGGAGAAGTTGTGATTAAGTGTTGGGTAGGCTGAAACCACAAGCAGATCTGTCTTGGCAAGGTTGAGTTGAAGGTGATGGTCCTTCATCCAGCAAGAAGTGTCTGTCTGTCAGGCAGGATGAGATGTGAGCAGCTACTGTCCTACCAACTGGTTGGAATGAGAGGTATAGTTGTGTGTCATCAGCATGGCAGTGATAGGAAAAGCCATGTTTCTGAAGGACAAATCCTAGTGATGACATGTAGATGGAGAAGAGAAGTGGTCCAAGCACTGAGCCCTGAGGCACCCCAGTAACATTAGCAAAAACGGTTAACCGTAACTGTATTTTTTGATTTAATATACCCTATGTGTTGTTGTATGTTGGAATCCAACATCCAGTTTTCAAGCTGATCGTTTAAATGTGCAGGATAGTGGAAGTAAAAATGGCAATGTTTTTGTGAGTTTCAATGACAGGAATTAGATTGGTGTTAGATACGTAATATGTCTTTATTTTGGCTGATAGTACAAAAGTAAGTATTATATGATTAACATATTAGCCAGTGTGGAAATTAAAGCATTTAAACATGTTTAGCCCCACAATTAACGGGACAAAAATCCCTAAATGGAATTCAGTTATGTATATTTGTAGGCTTTGTTCTGGGACAAACACACACATATGTGTCCCCATGATCCTTGACGTAGGTGTAATTTTCTTAGTAGAAGCAACTGAAAAGAGTTCAAGCTGAGGTATAAGACTCAATCAAGAGCATCTAATCCCATCAGCCTCAGCACAGTTCTTGCGGCTCATGTAACATCCATTTACATTTATTTATTTGGCAGACGCTTTTATCCAATGCAACTTAGGCCGTGCCCTCACTACACGACTGACAGACTACCAAAATTGCTGTACAGCTCACATTACACAATCTTTCCTGTCTTCTGTCATGTTGTTGTCGTAGCAGAACACATTCTACAAAAAAGAGAATAGGCGAGGTGAACAAATTACAAGATCTTTGGTCAAGACAGATCTTGACCATAAAAACCCACATAAGGCCAGAAAACTTTAAACAACTTTAAATATTATGTCAAACACTTCATGTCAATCAAGTAAATTCTCTCTTTTTCTCTTTTTTAATTTTTGGTAACACTTTACAATAAGGTTTCCTTTGTTAACATTAGTTAACAATATTACTTAAAGCAGAACTAAGTAACTTTTTTTACCTTCATAAAAAGTTTTCTAAGTCCTTACGATGGTTAATTGATTTGTAGTGGTGTGTTTGAGGCGAGCACTAACCCCCTCTGGCACGTCTGGCAAGTTGTTGCACCGACCCGACACAATCTCGCCTCATGTTCACGTTCACGCGAGAGTGACAAAAGGCTTTACGGTAATTCAAAACAATGTATATATTATACTTTATAAAACAATTTCGAAAATTACCCACCTCCATCGAGCTTTCTTGTACTGTATTTGCAAAACTACTGCACCGGTGAGCGTTGTAGTCGTTGTAGTCGAGAGCTGCGCTTGGAGTATTTACGACAGTGTGATTCACTGAAGGAACCTGTAGGGGGAGCTTCGCAAAGTTCGCTTTAACATGAACTGACAATGAGCAATATCTACAGCATTTATTAATCTTAGTCAATAGTAATTTCAGCATTTGCTCATATTAGCGTACTGTGAACTAACATGAACAAAAAATGAACTATTCGATTTTAACTAAAGTTAACAAAAATTAATAAAAGCTTAAAAAATATATTGCTCATTTTTATTTCATGTTTGGATCTAATATTCCACATTCATTCAGACTTGCTTTAGAAATGAGGCGTGGGTCTCAATCAGATCCCTAGTTTAGTAGTTGGGGCGTTGATAAGGGGGTCGGCCATTTTAAGGGCTCATTTGCGAAGTTCTTCCAATGCACTGAAACGTTTTTAAACCTCTTTAAAAAGTCCCTCAATGCACCATGAAAACCAGGGAGCATCGATGCTCACTATGTTCCCTTAATGGACATTCTGAATCTCAAAATATAAATCACGGGAGCCAACTCAATACACAACATGACACATGAATGATGTTTTAAAAAACAAACCGTTATTGAATTATATTTCAGCATAAACACACATAGCTAGAGAGGTAATGAACATAATCTATCTTACATTTATACTTTACGGCTGAAATGATGCAGGCATACAGTATGTAACAATCAAAATATTTATCATGTTGCCATATTGGTGGAAACTGGAAATACAGCCATCAGTGTCCCAATGTGTAGTGAGTCAGGGTCCTTACCAGTGTCTGAGTTTGTGTACACATTGGTATACTGATTCACAACCTAAGGAGCTGAATGAGACGCACCCTAGGTATATGCTGAGACTTTTATTTATTTTGCTGCGAAATGTATAATACAATATAATAATAATAAAAAGTACATACAGTATAAGTATATAAAGCAGGATATATATGTATATCATACATGCAGTATACTCACACTGGGTGAAATATACTAGTATATAGCAAATCTCAACAGCTTGATTGCTTGTATTGTCACAAAATGTAAACTATATCATCGCCCATCTCTAATCTGCTAAATGCGACTATAAAGGTCTGTTCACACCAAGGAAGATAACGATATAGTTCTAAAAATTGTTCTAAATATAAAAAAATAGAAGAGTCCACACAACAACTATAACGATAATGGCACAGAGAAACGATATCGTTGGAATCAATTTCAGAATGATTTTGTCCAGCTGATGAATGATAAAACAATGACAGCCAATCAGAATTGCGGTACTTTGATGTCATACACCGACCACTTGAATCTGCAGTGGTCAGGCGGTACAGCAGCCATGTGTTACAATTCTTAGCTCTCAGAAAATTAAGTGTTTAAACATTGTAATTATAAGCTCATAAAGCATTTGAAGGCTTTTTACAGTTCAGAATAGTTACGGTAATTATGACATGGCATGATCGCACCTTTAGAATAAATAGAACATTATCGTCCGCTGGTGTGGACACTAATATATTTACCATTATAGTTATCTTTATAGTAATCATTGTTGGTGTGAACTGGCCTTAAGGCTAGAAGATATTATAAACAACATCATGATTTTCTGTAAAGTTGCTTTGAAGCAATGAGTATAAGCTATAAAAGCACTATACACAAATATATTAGACACAAATATATACACGCCGCAAGTGCACTTGGGGCTTGTCCGAATCCAGTTTTGCTAGTTTAATGAGGGGGAAAATGGTTGGCGCGCCTGGCCCATGGTCTAAAAGGGTTGTCTCTATTCTCTTAATGAGTAATGGGTGTGTTTTGGGCGTAACGTGCAATAAACCAATCAGAGTCTCATCTCCCATTCCCTTTAAAAAGCCAGTGCTCGCGCCATTGCGCATTTGCTATTTACATGGCGGAAATTTGCAAACAGAAAAACTGAACGCTTCTCTAGTGATGAAACAGATCTGCTTGTGCACGAGGTTCAAATGTGTGAGCAGACCATCTGCTGGACAAGCTGGATTCCACCAAAGCATTTTTTATCTTCTTTATGCACACAATAATAATCTTTTACATTGTAATCCTTTTATTTTTAAAGGTGCCATCGAACGTTTTGTTTTTTACAAGATGTAATAATTATATTAAGATGTAATATAATTAAGGTGTCCCCTGAATGTGTCTGTGAAATTGCAGCTCAAAATACCCCATAGATTTTTTTTTATTAATTTTTTTTAACTGCCTATTGCCTATTTTGAGGCATAATTAGAAATGCGGCAATTCAGGCTGCGGCCGCTTTAATTGCTCGTGCTCTCCGCCCCCTCCCAAGCTCTCGACTCTATCATTGCATAAACAAAGTTTACACAGCTAATATAACCCTCAAAATGGATCTTTACAAAGTGTTCATCATGCAGCATGTCTAATCGCGTAAGTATAGTATTTATTTTGATGTTTACATTTGATTCTGTATGAGTTTGATGGTGCTCCGTGGCTAACGGCTAATGCTACACTGTTGGAGAGATTTATAAAGAATGAAGTTGTGTTTATGCATTATACAGACTGCAAGTGTTTAAAAATGAAAATAGCAACGGCTCTTGTCTCCGTGAATACAGTAATAAATGATGGTAACTTTAACCGCATTTAACAGTACATTAGCAACATGCTAACGAAACATTTAGAAAGACAATTTACAAATATCACTAAAAATATCATGTTATCATGAATCATGTCAGTTATTATCGCTCCATCTGCCATTTTTCGCTGTTGTCCTTGCTTGCTTACCTAGTCTGATGATTCAGCTGTGCACAGATCCAGACGTTAATACTGGCTGCCCTTGTCTAATGCCTTGAACATTTTGCTGCATTTTGCCGGGTGTATGATAGGGCCCTATGGTGCTGAATTGTTCGTGACAGAAAACTTCACAGAAAGTGCAATGCGACCATAGCTCCGATTTGGCTACTCTAATGTTTTTTTTTTTTTTTTTGCATACCTTGAACCAGAAGTTCACCATTGTTAACAAAATCCAAGAAAAAAATTACTTGGAAATCACTCGCATTCAGTAAGTATTTAAATTCTCTGGGAATCCCACTGCTTTGGTATCACTAGTGCGATAACTCTAGCAGTTGTTTTACATGAACACTAAAACAAAAACAACCAAGGATCCAGACATTTGGGCTGCAATGAGTCCTAGAAGAAACCTGAGTCCTGCTGTTTGTCAGACTCTCCTCAAACACACACACACACATTGGCTCTGCCCAGATCAGATGTTATCTCTTGAGGAGGTGTCTGTGGTGCGGATGGCTGCTGTATGAGCAGGATAAACAGCAGCAGTGGGTATAATCCACTGCGCTCAGTCCGAGAGCCGTGTGGATTAGCTGCCTCCGGCGCTACTAGCCTCTTCACTTTGCTTTCACACCTTGAAAGGACCCTAATTGAGCCAAATCTCATTATTTGGGACCTGGACAATGAGACGATAATCAATTGGGCCCCGGTTGTCTTTAAATGGATCATCCTTGTCATAGCCACAGCTTGCTTTGGTGTGTTGATTGCACAAAATGGATGGGAGGAGGAGGAAAATGGATTTGTTCTTCATTGATGGCAATATTTTTTATGGGTCTTTGTGGGTGTCACTTTTGAAGTCAATATAATTTATAATGTTAATGAGTTAAATGAGCAATTTCCATGATTGGATTACAAATTAAAAGGGCCTGCAATTCTTAAAAAAATGTTTGTTATTGTCAGAAGTACAGTAAATTAAACTGTATTCTTTTTAAAATTTAAATAAAATGTAAATTTAATAATGATGATAATAATATTAATTTAAATACTAATAAAAAAAAAACACTACACCAGAATTGGTAAACAGGGTTGAGAATTTATCCTAAATTAGGTTAAGAAAAAAAATACATTCAATGAGTTTTAAACTGGCAAGTTTTCATGCTCAGTTGTTTGTATATTAATAGTTTATCAAAAATATATAATAGTTCTCACAACAAAACTGTAGGATTTGTGTCTCTATCTCCCCGGATTCCCAGCACCTGTTTGTCCTCGTCAGCACTCCCTTTAAGTTGGACTCACTCCCTGCACTCCTTGTCCGTTATATTGTTTGATACATGTATGTGAAGCTGTCTCTCTGTTCCTGGATTATTAATAAAGCCTGTATATTTTGGATTTCCATATTTCGCCTCATCTCTACAGCACATAACACTCTAATGCTTTAAGAAATGTAAAAAATACTACTCTATTCATGGAAAGTGCTTGCAGGCGGTCTTGGCCGTATTCGTTAAGAGTCTTTATGAGTGCTCTGTCACTTTTGAAGTGAATGTAATTTATACATGTTTGTGTGTTAAATGAGCTTTGATAGCAATTAATGCTTTGAGTCACACTTCCCAATTCATTTCTTCAGCTATGAAAAACTTTTTTTTAAGACTACAAATTCGGGACTTTCCTTCCTCTCTCAAAATAAATGAAGCCCGCAAAAGTGTGGTATCCTTCTGGGACGGCGATGAAGAACAAGCCTTCATGAAGCTTTCAGGAGGACAAGACATTTTGGGAATTTAAAAATTTAAAAGGAGACTCATCATCTTTTATGCAAAACAAGACTGAATATATATATATATATATATATATATATATATATATATATATATATATATATATATATAAAAAGTCCTGTTGAAGAAGATGAAGTCTATTAAGGGCCAAAAACTCAGCAGACAGTAATTCCCAACGTAACTTTTGCATATATACGCACATACTGGTTTACATGCATAAGCAAAGAGGCATTAGTATGTACATGGGAAGCATATTGAGGAGGACATAACGTTTTATGAAGATGTATTGTGTTAATGAGCAGCCGCTCGTAATGCGACATATTAATATATATGTTTTGCCTAATTTGAAAATGCTACATTTAACACATTTTACCATCTTTAAATCCATACCACAAATTTCCTTCCAAAATCAAGACAAAAGTCAGTACATACAGTAGAGGCCATATAGCTGCAACTGTGTACACATTTAAAGTCACCTTGAAATCAAAATGGACAACTCTTGTTTTTTATGTTTTTTATTAATGATTTATCCATGCACATCATTTTTTTAATTCATGTGCCTCATAATCTTTAATCAAAATAACTTCCACTCCCTCTTGCAGGGGCATCTCTTTACTTCTCTGATGACGTTTACTGGCACAAGGGCAGAACAACCTGTCACTCACATGAGATCGACCAATAGTAAAACATAGCCATCCAATCAGTTCCCCATGGACCAAAATCAAGTCCCACCCTACATTTTTTCTTGTTTGTGAACCTTTTTCACTCAGATATATGTCATAATAGTTTCATGTCGACTTTAAAGGTGTCATGATATGGCAAATCAATTTTTCCTTGATCTTTTGGCATATAAGAAGTCTTTGTATCATTAATACATCCTGCAAGTTCCATAACTTAAAACATCCTCGTCATCATTAAAACAGCATTTATATAATTCAGCGACATTACAAGGGCACAATAATTTGCATACGACTGCCTCTGGAGCAAGACAACGACGTCTACTTTTACATCATCAAATCATTGTCCCCACCCACTGATGTTCAGTTGGTGAGCAGCGAGTGGATCTAAAGTTGTTGTTTACGATAAGATTGTGATAATAGCAAGATTGTGATGCCACATAGAAGTTGTGTTGTTCCTGGCTGTGGAAAAACATCATCTTTGAATAAGATGCCGAAGGATCCTGATGAAAAAGGATTCAGAGAAAATGGATTCAGTTTATCTTTAACGAACTTCCTAGTCACATCAGCACTAGTCTCGCGTAGCCAGACCTTCAGACTGATGGCAGAAGGTCTGGACTCTATCGCAACTTTCATTGGCCAAGGACCGCCCAAGAGAATGTTTGACTGGTTTGGCGTCACGGCATTTGTTTCCAGGTGGACCGTTAAAGAACGAGACAAACGTCTCCTGGACATCCTGTAGAATTCATCCAACCAGATGATGACTTCTAAAATCCTGAAGTGTTTCCAGTTAAGTGTGCCATGTGCATCAGACATTCAGCCAACGGTCCATGGGTGTGATGTCTGACGCTGAGACTACGTTAGCGCTGACATGTTTGTACTGTACATTTTACCGGCAGCTTTTTTGAGAACAAGTCACAATACGATACTGGCTTTGCCCAAAAACTTTTGCTCAAATATCAGGAATAAACTGTTCTGGAATCAGCAAGGACCCCGCAAACTGTAAGTAACGCATTTAATTTTTAAACCTTTAATGACTAATCTCCTAGTATTTTTACTTCCAAGAATGCTCTCTTTATAATATCTGAAGCTGTCGATCACGCAGCTCAAGTTTTTCTGGACACTTGCCAAAACTCCCGTTGTGACGCTCTTATGAAAAATAATGAATCTATTACTGTTTTAACATTGTGTTTGCATTGTTAGTTATGGTGAAAGCATTTTGCGAGTGTGCGAAATTGCATTGCAATGACGAGATCACTGATCTACTCAATGCTCATCACTGCAAACTTCCATGTGATGGGGAATAGAATATAATGCAATAAACAACACTTTTCACAATTTGTTTATTTCAACACATGTAATAGTAAAAATGTAGTAAAAGTATTTAAGAGGATTCCACATGTAATACTTATTTCAATTGCAAAGGTGTCAGCCAATCACAGCAGTGGGTGTTTACATTGAAGTTTTACAGCAGACATGCCCCCTCAAACAGAGCGTTCAAATCAGGATAGAAAGTAGCCATTTATTTCTAAATTATGACCATTTTTTGATGTAAAAATCATATTAACATTATAAGTGCAACTTATAAAATAAAATAAAAAAATACAGTTCATGACCCCTTTAAATCAAGATATATTTACTTGAGAAGCAAAATATATATCTGCCATTGCTGTCAGAAAAATAAACTTGTTTTCCCTTTGAAATACGTTTTTTTTCTGACCCCACTGACAATTTTTTTCTTGTTTTAAGCATAAACTGATTTAATTCTTATATATAATATATATACATACATATATATAAATATTATATATATATATATAAATATTATATATATATATATATATATATATATATATATATATATATATATATATGAATATCTTTTAATGCAGTGCGTAAAAAAAAGTGTCATTATGTGTGTATGTGTTTGAGTGTGAACGTGCAAGAGTGAGTATTTGACAAAAGAAGCTCATTTCCAGGAGTGTGTGTGGGAATCTCACAGGAGTCGGAGTGTATTATGGGTTTAAGAGTGTGTGAAGGTGTGTGTGTGTATGTGTGAGAGAGCCGCAGTAGTATGTCAGAGAGGAGGGTGTGTGTGCGGTGGACGTCACTGAAGAACTATGTGCAAGCGAATGTTTGTGTGTGCGTGTTTCTGGAGAAATAATGAACATCTCTGTGTGGGTGCGTCTGCGAGTGTGTGTGTGTGTGTGTGTGTGTGTGCCGGTAGCCTGTTGGGTAAGCATATGTATGTGCCCAATTACGTGTCTGTCGGTGTTGTTGTGTGTTTTGCATGAAAACAACAGGCTGAATGTGCACGTATCTGTGCAAGACAGCAGTTTGAGAGAGAGAAAGCGAGAGAAATGGCTTGGCAATGGTGTTTTTCCTGCAGTAATCAGGGAGAGTATAGCCCTGGCCCTGTGTACCTCTCCCTGCCTGCGGTTTGTCCACATGCCTCCTCTGCTCGCAGTGGGGGAGGGTTGTGTGTGTGTGTATTTGTATGCGCAGTTTTAGGGGTGTTGAGGCCCTTGGAAGGGAACAGGCAGATCTTGTTAGCTGGCCTGACCCACGAAAACACAGTCAACAATGCAACACGCTAAGACGAGATGAGATGAGATGAGATGACAATACGCCACGGAAAGAGACAGGAAAATTCCTCCGCTGGGATTTTGTCACCGTGCAATCAAACCGCAAATGTCATCTACCATATATTCGCCATAAAGCTGCGCAGTCTTGTTTGTTTGTCCCCATCCAAAATGCTCAAAAATCAACAATTTGATGTGAGAAAACCAGATGCGCTTGTACTCGTCACTGAATATCTTTTCTTTTTCTGCTTCCCCCGACAGCTCCAAGTTAGAGAGGCCCTGTTCCATCTACCTACATCACCGAAATGGCATGCATGGTCCACCACAATGTGGTAGGACTTTTTTCATGCACGAATAGGCTTTTTCTTGTTGCTCTTAGCAATACCTGCTTTTGATTAGTTAGTAACGACGGTGCGTTTGAGTGCAGAGTGAAACCCCAGACAGGCAGATGCGATTCTGCTACTCAAATTCGTAATCTTAGCATATGCAATGCTTAATTTAAAAGAATGGATGGTAATTTCATTGTGAAAGCACCTTGTTTCAGTATAGGCACATCAGTATATGACACTGTTTAACTTATAAAAACATGTTTTTGAACTTATTGTGCTCCACCATTGAAACAACTTCCTTTTCGGCTGATCTCACCTACTTAAGCCATGTGGAGTATTGAATAATATTAACCAATAAACAAATAGCAATTTTTTGCCGTATTTACTAGTTACAATATTTGAAATATTATTTAGATAGTCCCCATATAGTCAATAATTTTATCCCTTAAAAGTCATCTTTGATCACCAAAATTACATATTTAAACACCCTTGTCTCATTTAATATACATATAATATATAATATACATCTATGAATATGATAATTAGCCCCGCCTCCGCTCATTCGCACAAGCTCAGATGAGATCCACTCGGTCAACTTCCTCCAGGTAAACGCTGCACTATGGTATTGCTTTTCACAACGTCAGACACATAACGGTAATTCATATGATTAGCGTTTTGCTTGACTATGTTATCAAACAGCTGATAATGAGTTGCTAATGTTACACAAACCATATTCACATTCAGACAGCTGCCTTCTAACAATCAGTATCCTTAGAAACGCTTTGGACAACTCTGAACACCAGTGTAGAAAGGCATATAGTTCATCATAACATTGTAATCTAGATCATACACCTGCCATATTGCTAAATCTACCAGATTTTTCATTTCAACAGAAAAATATACCGGGATAACCTTCTTTTAAGACTCCATTGCTCGGTCAGTTAATGATATGCTAAAGCACGCCGGCACGTTGACATGATTGGTTACAAGGTAGTCTGTGACGTCAGAAACACCAGTGATTTCAAACGCCGGGTTTGAGACTGTCTTTGGTTTACTGCAGTTTTAAAGAGAAATACTCAGCAATGGTATTGACTTATGAATTTGCACATGGTTTGTTTTAAAGCATGTTAAAAACACCAGATAGACATATAAACAACTTTAAAAACTTGATCTTCACCCCAGGAGGACTATAAGAAATTAATTTTATTCAGCAAGGCTACATCAAAAGTGACTGTAAAGACATTTATAATAAAATAGTTTGATTTCAAATAAATGCTGTATTTAAAAAAAAATGTGTCATGGTTTCCACAAAAATATGAAGCAGCTGTTTTGACAGCTTTGATAATAATAAGAAATGCCTCTTGTGCATCAAATCAGCATATTAGAATGATTTCTGAAGGATCATGTGACACTGATGCTGAAAATTCAGCTTTGCATCACAGGAATAAATTACATTTTAAAATATATTAAAATAGAAAACAGTACTTTTAAATTGTAATAATATTTCACAATATTAATATATTACTGCATTTTTGGTCAAATCAATGCAGCCTTGCTTAGCTTAAGAGACTTATTTCAAAAACATTAAAAAATCGTACAAACCCCAAAACCAAGCTAGTGTAATATCTTATGTAGTGTTGCTTCTCAAGTAAATTTTTAGATTTTTTATTGGAAAAGAAGTTAAAGGTGCCCTAGAATTAAAAATTGAATTTACCTTGGCATAGTTGAATAACAAGAGTTCAGTACATGGAAATGACATGCAGTGAGTCTCAAACACCATTGTTTCCTCCTTCTTATATAAATCTCATTTGTTTAAAAGACCTCAGTAGAACAGGCGAATCTCAACATAACACCGACTGTTACGTAACAGTCGGGATCATTAATATGTATGACCCCAATATTTGCATATGCCAGCTCATGTTCAAGCATTAGACAAGGGCAGCCAGTATTAACGTCTGGATCTGTGCACAGCTGAATCATCAGACTAGGTAAGCAAGCAAGAACAATAGCGAAAAATGGCAGATAATAAAGAGCAATAATAACTGACATGATCCATGATAACATGATATATTTAGTGATATTTGTAAATTGTCTTTTTAAATGTTTCAGTAGCATGATGCTAATGTACTGTTAAATGTGGTTAAAGTTACCATCGTTTCTTACTGTATTCACAGAGACAAGACTGTCGTTTTTTTTGTTTTTTTTTTAATCACTTGCAGTCTGTATAATTCATAAACACAACTTCATTCTTTATAAATCTCTCCAACAGTGTTTAATGTTAGCTTTATCCACAGAGCACCATCAGACTAATTCAGAATCAAATGTAAACATCCAAATAAATACCATACTTATGCGATTAGACATGCTGCATGATGAACACTTTGTAAAGATCCATTTTGAGGTTTATATTAGCTGTGTGAACTTTGTTTATGCTGTTTAAGGCAGTCGTGAGCTCGGGGGCGGGGAGCACCAGAATTTAAAGGGGCCGCAGGCTGAATCGACACATATTTATTGATGCCCCAAAATAGGCAGTTAAAAAATTAATAAAAAAAAAATGTATGGGGTATTTTGACCTGAAACTTCACAGACACATTCAGGGGACACCTTATATTAGACTTATATCTTTTGAAAACATGTTTTACGGCACCTTTAAAAACAGATCCTAAGAAGTCATTTTTGCAATGTCCATATGCTAGTGTACAACAAAATTAACTTTTAGCAAAAATATACATTCCTTTCTCTTCCTGGAAATGGACCAAAAAGGTTGATGTTGAACTAAATAGATTTTTGCCCAATCAGAGGCTCAAGGAAATAGAATGCTCCTCCCTTTAATTCCAGCTGCAATTGAGCAAGTAGCAAATCAGTTCATGGTTGTGTTGTAACTGATGGTGTGTTCAAGTCATGTCAGAAAGAATGTTATCGTTGAACGCACATGAATGGCACCACAATGTAGTATGTACAAAGAGGGAAAATCTTGATTTGGGGGCATCAGTGAGAAACCATGGCTGAAGCAATGGATAAAACATCTGTAGCTGACAGTAAATTTATTTTATTTTTTTTCTGTTTAGAATAAACTAGATGAATTGCTTGTAAAAAAATACAAAAATATTGTGCAATTAGTTAGACTCAGGTTACAGCAGCTTCATAAATTGCTTAAAAACATAAAAAAGCAAAAACACACCTGAAGCACATTCTTTATTTTTAACATTCTGTAGTGTTAAAAAACATTGCTGTATTTGTTATAGAAAAGGTACATTGCCAACTTACTCCGGCCAAAGTTATTTGAACGCATGTGATGTCCTAATTACGATGTCCCAACTCAACCCAATACAATGTCATGAGGTCTACAAAGAAGTGTTTAATTTAAAAAAAAAAATCATACTGGTGTCAATCTGAAATTTGGGTTTTTGCTAAAGTTATTCTGCATAAATTACAGTGTTTAAATAAGCAGGCAGTGAAATGTTAGGCAGCCGGTGTTTAAAATAAGTTTTGTGATTTAATTCAGTAGGAGTAAGAGGGACGGTGAACTGTAGTTACTTCTTGTCTGCCGTCGTCTCTGCTGTGCTTATGTGGCATCACCCACTCTAATTTCAGCCTGCATCTCTGCAACTGCAAAAAGCCATAAACACTGAAGATTAGGTCACAACAGCTTTCATAACCACTTTCATGACCTCTTTATGCCCTCCCTCACTGTCTCGCTCTGTCTCTCGGTCTCACTCTACTCCCACAACACCTCACTTTTAAAAATCGCTCTTTTCCAAGGTCAGGTTTCCATGTGTCCTGCGCTTAATTTCAGTATTCTCATTTATAAAACCTCTTAATGTGAATCTAGACCTGTGGATCTATGTGAATTAATGGGATAGTTCACACAAAATTGAAAATTCTGTCAGCATTTACTCACCATTTGGTCATTGCAAACTTCTGGAAAACAAAAAAGGAGAAATTTTGAAGAACGTTTACACTGCTCTTTTCTGATATAGTTTTACCGGCTCTTAAAGAGTATTAGTAGTTCAATATATTCAAACTTAATGGGTCATAATTAGATGACATGCGAAAAACCAATATTCTTTGGCATTATTGACATCAAAGCCTGTGCGATGCCAAGCTGAAAAAGTGCATGTGTCAGTGAGATATCTAGGGACCAGAATATCACAGACCAAGGGTCTTCAACAGGGGGTCTGCAACCCATAGGGGGTCTGCTGTGGTACTGCAGGGGGTGCACCAAATACTGTGTGATCTCAAACTAATTTTTGTGGTAAAAAAGCATTAATACAAGCCAAAGTAAGCAAGATACATTTTCCATTGGCCCACATTAAAATGTATTAAAAGTAAAATTAAAAGTTTTGAATATGTGCAAGCACCAGTGAGATTTGAGAATTACGGAAGTTTTCCAACGAATGACAAATTGAGGAAGTTTTATATATATATATATATAGGGCTGTCAAACAATTATAATTTTTAATCTAGTTAATTAATCGCAAATTAATAGCACATCAAATTTGGCTGAGAAATTACCACTCAAAAGATCATTTAAAGTCATTATTGTGTTAAATGAGAAAAGTATCAAATAGACATTGCAATGACTGAAGTAAATAGTTCTCTTAATGAATGGGTCATTGAATCATTTGTTCACCAGATTGATCCCTTAAAGGGGACATTGGATGCAAAATTCACTTTTACATGGTGTTTGGACATACATTTGTGTTGGCAGTTTGTCTACACAACCACCCTATAATGATAAAAATCCACCCAGTGTTTTTTTTTAAATCCCCGTAAATCATAAGCACTTTCTGAGATCAAGCCATTCTCAGATTCTTGGCAAAGTGATGTAAATTTGCAGAGGCCCCTCCCACGACTCTTGACGGACACTGCCGTTTTAGCATAGACCCACCCTGAGTGAGCTGTAAACAGTACGCCATTGTTTCGATGCCGGAGCAGGTGTAGACAAGAATGTCTCCTAAGTGAGTGAGTTGTTTTGTTCTTGGCTGTAAGAATGAACATAGCAGTCATCATTTACAACATTTATCAACAGTTGTCAAGGCAGCGCTCCGCCTGTCTTGTGTCGACACGCCCCACGGAAAAGAAGGGTGGGGAGAACATTAGCTCGTTATCATTTAATGTGCCATGCTCCAAAACAGGTCGCTGTGAACAGCTGTTTCTTTTACAAGGTAAAAAGGGTGTTTTTTTACACAACTATTGAGAATTTTTACCAAAGTATGTTACAAACTTTTCAGGAATACCCTAAAGAATCATAATTAATTGTGGAAAATGGCCATCCGATGTCCCCTTTAAAATGCGGATGCACTGCTGTGTGTTGCTCAGATATGCACAACAGTTCTGCTCTGGCTTTATAGGTAATATTTAATATTTTTAAGCAGCACTCGTGATATTTTGCCCTGATATCTTGAATTTTAGGGGCAGTCTAACTGCATTCAATAGGCTACATCACGCAATGAGTTGTTGTCCTGCTTCATGTTTGTCACCAATCAACTTAATGAAATGTATGATGACGTACGTAGGTCGGGCAGGGCGGGTGCATTAAATGTGTTAATAATTTATATATATATATATATATATATATATATATATATATATATATATATATATATATAAAACTATTAAAAATAATTTTGTTAATAGAAAATTATGATGAAATAAAATATAAATATTAGATGAGCTTAGCTTAAACTTAAAAAATAACGTACATGGAAATCAGCAATTGTCTTGGCAACTAACTAAAATAGTTTAAAATATAGTTTAAATAGTTACTAAAACTGAAATAAAAATATTTTTAAATACCCACAAAAAATAATTTTTAAAAAATGACAAAAGCACAACAAATTAAATTAAAACTGAAAATGCAAAAATAAAAGGTAATTTAAAATATTAATTAATACTATAGTAGTACATAATACCAAAATAACACTGGTATTGACTACTTTTACATGCTTGTAAAATAGCAGCGTGAACACTGTGCAAAATATCTTTTGTAATCCACAGAAGAACAAAAGTCATCCAGTTTTTTCAAAGTTAGGTGAACTATCCATTTCAATTTGCCATTTCTCACCAGTGCATGGTGAGGTGCATGAGATTCCACCTAGGCGACATAGGCATCTCCCTTTCTTTTGTCTCTTACAGTGAATACATTGTGGTTTTGCTGTGTCAATGACAAAATGAACCTACACTGTCCACTGTCAATCAGTGTATTATGGTGTTCTGTTTTCGAGTGTGTTTGGATAGGATGAAGAATTTCTTCAACACTAACAATTACTGACTGCAGAGGAGAAGAGACAGGCAATGGGGAGTGGGGGGGGGGGGCTGTTTGCAGTGAAGATGTAGGGTGAATAAGAAGGGGGGGGGGGGGGGGGGGCATTAGCATTTGTAGGCTGCAATTATGTGTAATTTTCCAACAGCGGCGAAATTAGAAACCAAACAAAACAAGGGGGCAAATAGACTGTGCGGATTAGCTCCTCACTGACACATGCGATACAGTGGAGAGAAAGGAGGAGGGCGGGGGATGGGATGGGGGGGGCGTTGTTGGCAGCATCATCCTACATGCAAATATTGACAAACAGAAGCAGCTACAGACAGGTTCGACAGCATGGTATTGAAGTACAATGGACTCCTAGAGAACAATTCCAGTACATTGGATAGATTGGGCGGGACTAGATGCTATAGACCACCCACCGTTTGTTCATACCACTCACAAATCTGCAACATGCACAGTTGAGCATTCAAAAACAGTCGGATATCAATTAGATACCGAATGGAGTCAGTACTCTGTACAACAAGACTGTTACTTTTTTAATGTCGGTATTAACTTACCTAAGTACTGGCACTTTTGGCATCCCTTTTGGCATCCTTCTAATGTATGAATGCCATTTTCCAGTGAGATATATTAAATGCTGTAGAAGATTGTCATTGTTTTGATCGATTATGAGGCAGAGCTGACATTTGACCACAAACATGTCTTAGCGTGCCAATGCACTTCATTGCAATTTCTCAAGCTTTTATAAATAGAAAAGTCATTGTAGTGTAGTCCAGCTTACAAGTACAAAAACGATCCAACCGCAATCAGCATCCTGCAACCGCTCCTTTGAGAAAATGTGCAGGTGTTAAAAACAAACAAGCATTGGAGAAATGAAGCCAACTCACTGAACCACATACACACTAAAACCTGAGAACAGCTCCGGAGAGGAAAGGCCAAATGAGGTAATTAGAAAGGGTTTGGTTGAGAGGTCTGCTCCTAACAACCACTCAGCTATGGCTAAAGGTTGTGTCTTCAATGACATCTGGACAGTGGTGATTAAAACCTGGTATGTAAATAATCCCATCAAATAGGAACAACATAACAACCCCTGTTTAATCCCTAATTACCCTAGCTCCTCCCCCACCTTCAAATTCTGCATTAATTAGGAGCTGCTAATGTGTAACCACCTCCGTCCTTGTCTCCTGATGCTGTGAAAGTAAGCCGTAGAAATATACTCTTCTGTTCCTCTCTCATGAAAGACTGGTTTTTGGACAAGTTCACAACCTATTGGAGATCTTCTTATCTTAGCTGGAGGGTGAAACTAAGTAAGTGTTTTTCACAATTTCTAAAACGTACCATGACAGTGTCAACTAAGGGGAATGAATTTAGTGAATTAAAACAATTAGTTCACTTAATATGTATGCAATATATAAAGAACATTGAAAATTTTTAAACCCCTAATTTTATGTATGAAAATTTAGCATGCAACTTATCGTGCTCTGACCCAAAGTGCCCTAACAACCACCTAGCGATGCCTTAGCAACTGCCCAAAATACTCTATCAACTAAAAGGAAATGTCCTAGTAACCATCCAAAATACCCAAGCACCACCCAGAACACCCTAACAGTTAGCTAGGAAGGCCCTATCAACAACCCAGAGCACCCTAACAACCAGCAATGCCTTAACAACCACTCAGAACACCCATCATCTGCATAGCAACATCTTAGCAACCACCTGGATCATGCTGGCTACTACCAAAGGCTTCATATATAGAAAGACGGTGCACTCATATTACTATAAAAGGGAGAATGTGCAATGCGCAATATGGTGGAATAAGTCTGCCTTCGAAATAAAAGAGCCAATCACCAATTGGTAAACTCATTGGAACACTGCAGCTGCCGTTAGAAGCCATAGAAACAGTCAGTGTACTGAGACGCGTGCTTAGGACTGCGCATATGTATTGGCTTGTCCAGCCTGAAAAATTGCATTTTTGGTCATGATTTGAGCATTTAGAAATAAAATATTGAGGCAGTTGTTGTCAGATTTCATCAGTGATTTCAAATATGAAATTTATTCGTAAGCTTGGTGAACAGCTTTGGAGAATTCGAAGTTTTCCCATTCAAAGACATAGGAGCTGTACTTGCATGACTGAAATAGCTGCACGAGAGGTGTTTCAAAGATGGCCGCCAAGTGAAATGACTTGCCTTAAAGGGTCTTTACTAATACCTAGGACATCCTAGCAATAATCTAGAAAATTATCTAGCAACAACCCATAACACCTAGAAATCAACCCAAATACCCTTAAAACCACTCAGAACACCCTAGTAACCACATAGCAATGCTTTAGCAAACACCTGGAAACACCCTGACACTATAGAGGCAAGTTTTCCATTGGCAAACAACACTCATGTTTTTTTCCCATTATAAATAAATAAATAATGGGATATACATAATAAATAAAAAAATAAAATAAAAAAAACTAGTTTACGATTATGGTGTGTATTAAGATTCATATGACTAAAGAAATGTCTCTATATTGTGGGTCTCAAAGGCATGCAAGACAAGTAACTTTCTTAATGTTTGACTTGCATGTTGTGACAAGGGCAAATAAGGCATTCAAAACTCAACTTTCTGAGCAATGACTCCTGAACAGGTTAAACTGGAAGAAGAACATTCGCCAAGCATAAGGTCCATCGTTGAATCCTACAGTGTCAAAGTCAAGTGCCTCATTTCAACAGTGGCAAAGCTTCACACATAGAAACACAAATATAGATATATGTATCTTTCAACAGGTACAACATAGGAAAATTCTCTGCAATTCCTCTGCAAATATTGATGAGAGAACTGAAGCGACACTGACTCTCAGGTTTCTCTCTGAGTTGCCTATAGCACTATTCGGATAGGATTTTCATAATATACCAACATCTGAGTTACAGTTGTTGATATAGGATGTCTGTGATTTCAGGGCTGGAAATGGGGAGGGGACTCGGGGGTCTGAGTCCAGGGAGTAAATTTCAAGGAGGGTTCCAGTTCAAAATGTGGATGATTTCCAATTTTTATACACATAATAGTCACTAACACTATGCAAATTTCATATATAAATATAGTGGGATTTTCTCCATCTATATGGTTTAGAAATATAAAATATGTCCCCAACTAGGGTCCCTCTAGTGAATCTCGGCCATTTCCACTACATGTATTAGGATTGGGAACTCTGTGTCTATTTGGAAGGTCAAGTGCTCTGCATACACACATCACCAAACCTGCTAAAATAAACAAAACTAATTATAGCATTGTATAATTAAGGCAAGGAATTAATTAAGATTATAATCTTGCCTGATCACAGGAAATGCAGAGAGTGCAGAATGTCATTTGCAGCCGGTACATGCCTTCAATATAACTTTTTGCCGAGCCCGCCTTGATAAAGACTTCAACCCGACGGGGATTGCGTAATCACGCAACCAAATTGAACACTCCTCATAGAACTTAGGATGGCATTTGGCACAGGAACTACAAGAATGGTTCACCAGGCAGTACAATGAAGTTTAGCTTTAGTTATCTATGGTATTCGGCAAATAAATATGAATTGAAAACCACATTTTCAAACACAAATGCATGAATCCACAGGGACATGCAACCATTTGCTACGGAATAGGGCTTATATCCACGCAAAGCTGTTTGTGTGTATGTCTGTGTGTTTGTGTAGCAGAGGATGGCTAACCACAAGTTTAGTGCGTGATGAATTTGACGAGTGATCACTTCCAGCAGAAGCATGTTCCTCAAAGCCACATGTAGCCAGACTCTTGAGTATCAGCATAACATCTTGTTCTGGCCAAGAACCGCCCACTCAGACAGGAAACAGATCTCTGACTGACATGTAATATGACTAATCACGGTTCGCTTTTTACATGACACTTATCAGTATCCAGACTTGACTCGACAAGACTCAAGCTCAAAAATATCTTGTTTACTTGCTACTAAGTGTCTCAAATAAAACTTTTGAATTTCTTTGAAAGATCCAGTGCCGTGAACCTCGCAAACTAAAGACAAGTTCTTCCTCAGAAGTGCTGCAGTACCTGGGAACTTGTAAACACAACATTCCAGGAATGCTGATAAAAACCTGTGAACCTTGAAATCCAAAAATTGATTAGAGCACACTATTTTGGCAAGTGCAGTGGAGAAGACAGATCTAACCCCAAGTAGAACACATACAACTTTTCTAACAGACCTAATTTTCTTACAAAATAATGGTTAAGTTAAACTTTTACTTGGGATCATCCATGAATGAACAAAATAAAACTTTAAGAGGTTAGCTTGGGACTAATGTGTGTGAGATGGGAGCTAGTTCTTGACTTATCTTTGGGTGCAATGTTGATTGTAAATATATTGATATGTCCTTACCATGCAGATTCCATCTTCATGCAGTCCTTCCGTCTTTGGGTTAGTTTGGTCTCTGGGACCTTTGCCCATCATTTTATGTGGAACATGATGCAGTAAATCTTCATATCCTAATGGGAATGTTGCATCCTCTTGCCTTGCATTGTTGGCCTAAATTACCAGCTTCAGTTTTGGAAAATAGGAAGAGGGTGCACAATTATTTCTGATTTATCTCTTTGGACATAACCCAACATATTGAGATGATTATTGTTATGCACGCTTCAGATTCTGATGCAAGTTGCGGTCTCGTTATTGACATGCTTTCATCTGAAGAATTCCCTTGGACGTCCTCTATTTGAGCATTGTTTGTTATTAAATGACAACCATTTCTAATTTGCAATCCATTCTGTATTGTTGTCACAGCAATGAGTGTAGAGATATGATGTTGTAGCATTGGGGAAGATGTATGTTATGAAATGGACTTATAGATAGAAGAGATAAGCTACTGTAGGGGTATTGCTTCAGGCTTGCACATAAAACAAAGTGTAGACATAGATGGGGAAGGACTTATAGACAGTACAGACAACGTTTGACTCTTCCTTAACATTTACTTGTCTCAAGAATCCAGTGATTGGCCCTATGGCCATAAGTAATTCTCACAGACTACTTCCACTCTACATGATTCCCTATCTCTGGCTTCTCCAGAGCATAGGATCTCTGCAGGTCACAATCCTTCTCCACTCCTGCAGTGCCCATCCCCCCACCGGAGTAATTGGACACAGCTTCAGCACAGGGAGCATGTCTTTTTTTTTTTGTTTTAGCATGGCAAGCACACTGAATTAAAAGAGAGGCTCTCTCTAGAGAATAAGAAAGAGGAGAAAGGGAGGGAGGCAGAGAAAGAGAGGTGTTGTGTTAGGGTTGATTTTATTCTTGTTGCTGGTGCAATGTCTGAAGACGCCCCAATAATTTAGCTTTTGGCAAATCAGTTCACTTGGTGGCCATCTCGGAAATGCCCTTGCTCAACTATTTTCTACTAGGTAGACATAAACGAACAGCTACATTGTACTTTTAAATGGGGAAAGATCAAAATCTACAAAATAGTTTGTCAAGATTAAATTAGCAATATAATCTGACAACTGTTATATCTTACATGTAGCTTTTTATAGCTCAAATTATGCTAAAAATTAAGGACTTACTTTGCAACCATTACAAAAATGTGTTTTATATAGTATGAATGTGCGTAGTATGAATTTAATTTGGACGTACTACATGTGGCATGTTGTCATTGTCATGTTACTTAATTGTGTCGCTTCAGTGCCATTCACAAATCCTCTCCTGTGGCCTCATGGGATAGTAAAGTGTCCATGCACATTTCTGAATCTCGCCGGAAGTAGTAGGTCATCCGAGTACCGCCTACTGTTTTATGAATACTGTGAATTCGGATATACTACTCTTTTCGTTTGCTGTTTTTCGCCTACTATATAGTAGAGAAGTAGGCATATTCAGATTCAGGGATGGTATTTTTAAGGTTGGACTGCATGCATTTGTGTGTTTTGAAGTACACAAACTTCCTTTTAAAGGTACTGCTGATTTGAGCATCACAATATCTCCTATTCATTTATCTATGAATGGTCCATCCCCTCCTCCTTATAATGTCAAAGATTCTAGTCCCCATCTAGTACAGACACACGTCCTTCTGTATTTTATTAAGTTTATTTCCACACATCTCTGCTGCCAACAAGGCAGCTCAGTTACCCTAGAGCTATTAAGCCATTAAGTGACACAACATGCAATCACACCCTAAGAGAAGACTCTCCACATTACCCATCAGTCAGTGTGTATCGATTCAAACCATGTTAGCCAACCCAGCAAACTCCCCGTATAAGCATCCAGGTGTTCAAATTCAGTTGTACTCTGAAGGAAAAAGAGAAGATCATTGGTAGAAAATAAACTCTAAGCCAATCTAATTGTTTAAAACTAAATAAAATTACTTGTTTACTATGTTAAATGCTCATCATCAGCCCAATGTTGTGCGATTTATATTTCAAAATTTGTATACTGCAAAAAGATAAAATAAAGATAAAATGATTTTAGCAGCAACACTGCATAAGATATTAAGACTTTTTCATAGTTTGTATCTTGAAATTGATTATTTTTTGTCTTACTGCACTGGCCAATTTTTTTCACTTGTTCTTAATTATGCTTCCGCATTATTTCAACTGATGATTTTTGGATACTTAAACTGTAGACAAAACAGGGCTACTTGTAACATAATTGGACTAAAGCTAACTGAAAATGCTAAAGCTTCTCTCAACTGAAAAACTGCTTAACTTGTAGCAAAAAAAATAAAATAAATAATGTTCCATTTGAGACTGTACTACCATTCAAATGCTTTATTTAAGATGCAGTTTAAAGACTTTGCTGTTTGCTTTTTGCTAATCAGAAATAAGGAATGTTAGCGGAAAGAGACATGGTATATAATATTATATGAATATAATATTCTTGTTCCATTTTCCTGTGCAAGAAAGATTTTAGATTCATAAGATAATTCTGTCAATTTTTAGAAGTGCGCTACCATACAGATGGCCTTCAAAGCTAATAGACATGAACTAAAAGCCACAAAGCTCCCATTTTGATTTCAGTGGGTCTTTAAATGCTGAGAGCTGTGTGAAAATGACATTCCGTGCCAATGACAAGGATTTCTTATCCCTGTTTGGAGAAGCAGCTGTGAAGAATCAGCAATGCACCATTATGCTAGGACAGTCATTCTTGCGTTTAATGTCAAGCACAGCATCTTTCTGGTGGTGCATCATTGCAAAGGAGTGTGTGTGTGTGTGTGTGTGTGTGTGTGTGTGTGTGTGTGAGAGAGAGAGAGTAAGAGAGAGAGAGAGAGAGAGAGAGAGAGAGAGAGAGATATGCATAGTAATAGATGGTATTGCTGGTGTGCACAACATCTATCATTTCTGTCTGTGATTAATGAGTGTACTGGGAAGGACTGCAGAGGGAAAAAAGGAGGAAATAGATTAACACTGGACCAATCCCGGTCAAGTGACCTAAAAACACAAAAGACCTCCCAGCAGTGGCGTACTGCAAATTTTGGGGCCCTCTGTGAGAACTATTACATGGGGCCCCACCCATGAGTAGTGACATCAGCATGGCGTTGTTAATCAAGCACTTCTAATATACAAGTAAATTAACATTACAATATTTAATAGTATTGCTAATGGAGATTTCTTTGTTTAAAATGCATAATAATACTTTTTTTAATTTTAAAATACGAAAACATCTTAAAAACTAATCATCCTCAAAAATCAAGCAAATCTATGTATGTATGTATCTATCTATCTGTCCATCTTTTCATACATGTTTTTAATGTTTTGAGTACTAAATTATTGAATTTTTCAGAAATGTATGCATTTGTTTCAATTATTTAAATAGATGGTAATTAAGGACTATTTTAGTAGGACTATTTAACTGACTTAATATTTTCACTGGTATTGTACTAATTTACAATTAATGTAACTCCATTATGTGAAAACAAATATATTCAGCAAAATCTCAGAAGACATTATCCAATAACTTAAAAAAGCTTATTACGGACTATAGTGTATTTCATTAACATAAGCATCTCACTCTTTTGGACTGTAAGAAGAATAAACCAGACAATTTATCATCTGACAGAGATTAATTAAAACAAAGGAAAGATAAAGAAAGAGATCAACAGACAGACATCTGGTAAGGACGCAAGTAAGGCAGTTGACGACAAACAAAAGAGCCAAAGTAAATAATGTAAATGGCCTTCTCTCACTGACCTGTCTCTATGATTCAAGTCACTATTTATTATGTGATGGAGGATTATAGGGGCTATGCTAATGAGTAGTCATGTGCATATATGTAGGTCACATCACCCACCCACTAGCACCCTTCCAAACAAGGACAGACAGACATTTTGACCGGCCAATCATTGGATTAATGATGACAGTCACATTCACACATAGACATCAAATTATAACCTCTAAACTAATAATTGGTGATGTTTGCAAAGGCACTAGTTTTATCTTTAAAACTCATACAGTATCTTTAAGTAATGTTGTCATATGAAAAACTAGTCAGTTACATAATTCTTGTTGCTTCATAATATTTAGTTTGAAACACTATAGTCATGTGGACTATTTTAACAATGTCTTTACAAGTGTTGTTTTTGGCGGCCTGTTTTAATTTTAGTTTTAGTCTAGTCTTTGTGTCAAGTTGTCATTTTAGTTTTTATTAGTTTTAGTCACGTTCATGCACTTTTTAGTTTAGTTTCGGTCGACTAAAAGTCTGAGCATTTTAGTCTTATTTTAGTCAGAATTATCCATGGCTATTTTAGTCTGGTTTCAGTCGACGAAAACTGATGACATTTAGTCTAGTTTTAGTCAATGAAAATTGTATTTTAGTCTCTTTTTAGTAATGCAATTCTATTTAACCCAGTCAATATAGTATAAGTACCTAGTAGTATAGACGAAACCAAAATTTTCTTTTAGCCAAACCCATTTCAAACAAGGTTATCTTATTATATTATTAATACCTTATAATGCCTTGAGATGACTCTTAACCCTTTAAGACCTGAAGGCTTTTTTAGAGGGTTTTTTTTTCTGAGCGACATACACAAAAGTAAAGACTCATAACTCCAAAACTGTAGCAAGGAGAGTCAAAAGGAAGGTATCATTTGATAGTACACTTTTTAATTTTGCTGAAAAACTGCTAATAAAACACACACACAAAAAAAAATAGAGAGATTTTTTAAAATAATTTTTCATTTTTTTTATTTGACATGGAATAACTCAGGAAGGCAATAAGATCAGAGAAAAATTATTTTTTGGTGATGCTCTTCTACATGTGAGCTGCATATGGTTCAAATCTTGTGGTGATAGCAAAAAGTATAGTTGAATAAAGTGTTAATCATTTTTTCGCAGATGGCGCCCACGGGCGGTAAACTCGGGTTTAGAGGCACTTCTCAGCACTCGTTAGGAGTTTTTCAAAATGGTTAGACGCATTAAAAAGCTGAGTTTCTAAGCTTTAAGATGACACCTATTTTGTTATTCCACGTTGGAAAACGAACATAGATGGTTCCAGGAACATTGGATACACACTGCATCCCGGAAAGATGAGAGACACGTTTTTAGCCAAGTATGTTAAATCATTCCATGAGTAATATCTTGTGATCAACGCAATGTATTATGTTGATTTTGGATTCATTTTAATCGTGAGGATCTGCTTTAAATAATGATGTGCGTTTTCTATGATCTGTGCATTTTTTTATGAAGTTATGAGCATGTGAAATCTACATATTTCCCTACATATCGGTCCCTTACTCTGTGTCAGACTTAACTTTGTTGTCATTTATGCTAACTCACCACAGCTGCATCTTCTAAATAATGCCACGAGTGGGGCTTGAGGAAGTGATGTCGCCTGTGTCTGTGCAGTGCAATCTGATGCAGCCCCTGAAGTGAGACACATGAAACCGAAATACTGCGAAATAATAATAATAATAATATGACTAAATGAGATGGAATAACGTTATAACATTTCGTCTCGTTTTGGTCAACAAAAATGAAGAGACATTAATTACATTTATTTTGTAAACCACATTTAGTCTTGTTTTAATTGGTCAACAATATTGCATTGTACATTTAATTATAGTCATCGTCACATGACCAGCATTTACGTTGCGTCTCATCTCATTTTCGTCACGTGATAAAGGTTCGTTGATGACAATATATAGTCAGAATTTTCGTTGACGAAAGCTACACTAGTCTTTACTATCTTTCTGGACCTCAAAAGGTGCAATGACATTGTTGCCTATGTGTGGTTCAGAAACCCTCAGATTTCATCAAAAATATCTTAATATGTGTTCTGAAGTTAACCCTTTAATAGAAAAAGTGATACAGTTGATTCATATGTGCTTGTGATTCAGTAAAAAGAGCCAGCACATAAAAGTATTTCATTTTGCAATAGGACTTAACTAGGCGAGCCTACTGTTTTTTGAATACTATGTTTTCATACATACTCTTTTGGCATACTGTTTTTCACATACTGTATAGTAGGGAAGTATTCGATTTTGGGACGCGTGTCAGAATGGGTGAACAGAGTACTCATATGCAGAGAGTTCATGAGTTTATTGGAACACTTTGGGAAAAACAAACTCCAAAGCAGTGTTAATTTAGAAAACTATGATGAAAAATGTTCATTAACTACCTTTTTTTCCATGACTAACCAATTTCATTTAACGATAACGTGACTAAAGACGAAAAAAGACGAGACTGAAATGTGGCTAAAAGACTAAACACTTGACCAAAATCACTCTTTTGAAATCACTTTTTTGTTTTACTCGAATAAAGGAGACAAAACAGTACAGATTGTCTTTACAAGCGGTTATGCTTACGGTTGCCAGATTTCCAGAATTTAACCCCCCTATCAGAGCTTTTCTGTTAAAAGAACACGTTTTACTTAATCATTGCTATCAGGCAACCACGCACACAAGCCGTCTCTACACTGAAGCGCGGCTGATCTGAAAACACAAGTAAGCTGGAGTTCAGCGCTCTTCATTTGAAATTTTCTACTTAAAGTGTCTATATTGCACTGCTCGTTTACTGACTAAATCTGGGACCAAAGTGCAGGCTGATATCCAGCAGTGGTTCTCAAACTGATGTGAAAAGTGCCATTCATTTTATTCTACTCCACTTTAAAATAACATGAAAACTGGTCTGTATTTCTAGCATATAAAATGTCGTATATACACGACATTCAATCAAATTACCTCATCTTTCGCGATCAAAACTGACTGCACCCACACAAGCCAGCATCATACAATACAATATAACTTTGTGAAAGTGGGGATTTAGCACTTAGCCTACTAACATGAAGAACATATAGACACAGACTGCATGTAAGATTAAAACTCTTTTCAATACAAAAACATACTTCTGCGAGTTGAGTTTTTATTGTTGATCATATTATACCCGCAAGAATATTGCCCAAATATAATAGAATATAATATATAATTTCCCAAATATTGATTTTATACAACTATTAAAAGGGTAATATTAAGTGATGTACATTTTAAACAGTATTGTCAGTATTTTTGCAACTAAAGCCACAGCAGAACTGCAGCACACAAGCTGTTTCGAACGAATCTGCGGCTTTGAAGGAATCGTTGATGATTCAATGATCCATTCATAAATACAGCTGCTAGCTTTGATACTGAAAGAATGAATGATTCGATGATTCACTCATAAAAACAGTGACTTACCGCTGCCTACTGGCTGTTTTAATGTAATATTTAAAAGTATCACTTCGTTTTTATCATCATTGTATTTATTGCATTTTTAAAAAATATATATATGTAGTATTAAATTTAAATTTAGTATTTAAGGCATTATTTATTTTACAAAGTTATTTATAAAGGTAAAAAAAATGCACTGGAAAAATCTATTTAAGAAGGCAAATATTGTCCCTTAATTGAAATGTGTAACTGCAAGTAGAAAAGAGGGTACTGTTACAACAGAGACACCGGAGGCAGAGATAAAAGCAGTAATGGTGGTTTATTGAGACAATCAGCAGAGCAACAGGTAAGTGAATGGTGGGTATGATGATCTTGGAGATGAATAAGAGGTAATACTGTCCTTTTGCAGGTGATGGTGGGAAGAGACGCTGGAGATTGCAGACTGGAACACTCACACACAGACAGGTAGGAACACGAGGAGCACTGGAGACGATGGAGGCAGGTAAGTAAAGCGTTTAGAGTCCTTGAGGTAAGCATACAACTGGCTGTAGTGCAAACAAGACCGGACAGTGAGTGTGTGTGAGTGTGGAGCTTAAGTGCTGGTGGTGATGACGGTGTTGATGATCTTCAGGTGATTAGTACGCTGGTGATTGAGTGCGTGGGTAAGGAAGTGAGGTGGAACCTGACATGTCTGTGACAGTACCCCCCTCCCACGGCCCGCTCCTGACGGCCAAGGACCCCGACGTCGTGGTGGTCGTCCTCTAGGGCGTGGGGCAGGCCTGTCCGGGTGGTTGGTGTGGAAAGTCTGTAACAGATTAGGATCAAAGATATCATTCTTGGAGACCCATGAGCGTTCCTCGGGGCCATAACCTTCCCAGTCTACCAGATATTCCAGTAGACCACCACGGCGCTGGGAGTCCAGAATTTCACGAACCTCGTAGGCAGTACCATCGTCCAGGATGACTGGAAGGGGGTGCTCGACGGCTGCCACGTCAGGTTCTGTGGAGGGAAGAACAGAAGGGTGGTGAGTCTTTAACAGTGAAACGTGAAAGATAGGATGAATTCTCTTGTATTGTGCAGGGAGTTGAAGACGATATGTGACAGGGTTGATCTGTCGAAGGATGGTGAACGGGCCAATGAAGCGGGGACTCAGCTTCTTGCAGGGCAGACGCATCCTGATGTCTCTCGTGGACAGCCAGACCTTCTGCCCCGGTTGGTAGGTAGGAGCGTTGGAGCGCCGAAGGTCGGCTGTCATTCTGCGTCTGCGCAGGGCCCTCTGCAGTTGGTGGTGCACTGAGTCCCATACCCTCTCGCTCTCCCAGAACCAGTAGTTGACTGCCGAAACGTTGGAGGGTTCACCGTCCCAGGGGAACAGTGGGGGTTGGTAGCCGAGTACACACTGGAAAGGTGTCAGTCCAGTTGTGGCTTGTCGGAGGGAGTTTTGTGCGTACTCTGCCCAACCCATCTTTCCCAGTCTGTCCGTACGACTGAGGATGGTAACCGGATGACAGGCTGACGGTCACACCCAGGAGGGAGAAGAACGCCTTCCAGACATGGGAGATAAATTGGGGCCCTCTGTCAGAGACTATGTCTTCGGGGATCCCATAATGACGAAAGACATGGTTGAACATTAGTTCTGCAGTAGTCATGGCGGTAGGTAGACCTTCCAGGGGAATCAAACGGCAGGCTTTGGAGAAGCGGTCTACAACTACCAGGATGCAAGTGTGACCGTCAGACTCGGGGAGATCCGTGACGAAATCCACCCCCAGGTGTGACCAGGGTCTCTCAGGAACGGGCAGAGGATAGAGCTTACCGGTGGGAAGATAGCGTGGGCTCTTGGAGTTGGCACACTCCCTGCAGCCCTGCACGTACCTACTGACATCGTTGGCCATGTTGGGCCACCAGAAGCGCTGTTTAAGCAGCGAGAGGGTCTCATTGACCCCCGGGTGGCCAGTGCCAAGTGAAGAGTGAATGGAGTGCAGGAGTGGAGTGCGTTGTGTCCGTGTGATGTACTGCAAGCCCTGGGGGCAACCCGGCGGAGTGCATGAGGAGGCATTGGCGGAGGGTAAGGTCTCTTCCGACCACTGGATGGGGCTCATGAAGATATATTCAGGCAGGATAGTCTCTGGAGTTTCATTCTTTTCCTCTGGAGCATGGAGACGGGATAAGACATCCGCCTTAATATTCTTGGAACCTGGACGATAGGATATGGTGAAATTGAATCGTGAAAAGAACATGGCCCATCGAACTTGGCGAGGGTTGAGTCTTTTAGCAGCTTTCAGATACTCAAGGTTTTTATGATCAGTGAGAACTTGGAAGGGATGGTTAGCCCCCTCCAACCAATGCCTCCATTCTTCCAGGGCAAGCTTCACTGCCAGGAGCTCACGGTCACTGATGTCACAGTTGACCTCCTCCGGGTTGAGCTTGCGGGAGAAGGCGGCACATGGGTGGAGTCTACTTGGTGTCCCCTGCTGCTGCGACAGGACCGCTCCCAATCCGGTGGTGGAGGCGTCCACCTCTACGACGAATGGCAGGTCCGAGTTAGGGTGGACGAGGAGGGGAGCGGTGGTGAAGGCTTTCTTGAGGGTCTCAAAGGCATTGGTGGCAGGCTGGGACCAGGACAGAGACTTGGGCTGCTTGCGTAACAGGTTGGTGAATGGGCTGACAATGGTGCTGTAGTTTTCAATGAAGCAACAATAGAAATTGGAGAATCCGAGGAAACGTTGGAGAAACTCCCGGAGCACCTCGTGGAAGAAATCCTGGAATACGGAGGGGGCGTTGACCGGGCCATACGGCATTACAAGGTATTCATAATGGCCGATGGGCATGACGAAGGCGGTCTTCCACTCTTCCCCTTCGCGTATCCGGATGAGGTTGTACGCGCTGCGGAGGTCCAGCTTGGTGAACACAGTGGCACCGCGGAGATGTTCCAGGGCCGCTGGGACGAGGGGAAGTGGATACCAGAACTTGACAGTTATTTTGTTCAGTGAGCGATAGTCAATGCAGGGCCGCAAGCCTTCGTCCTTCTTCGCCACGAAGAAAAAGCTTGAAGCAGCAGGGGAAGTAGACGGGCGGATGTATCCTTGGTTGAGGGCCTCTTTGATGTATTCCTCCATGGCCTTCTCCTCCGGTACAGACAGGGGGTAGATGCATCCCCTAGGCACTGGCTCACCCAGTAACAGATCAATGGCACAGTCCCATGGCCGGTGTGGAGGTAGCTTGAAGGCGCGTTGCGGGCAGAAGACGTCACTGAAGTGGGCGTAGTCGGGTGGAATATCCACAGAACGCTTTTCAACAGGACTTTCGATGGACGTGGCATTGATGGAGATATTCTTGGAGAGAGGAGATCTTGGAACAGGAAGCACTGGGAAGCAGTTGGAGAAGCAGTGGTCGCCCAACTTCAGGACTTTGCCCGTGCGCCATGAGAGGGTGGGGCTGTGTTGTTCTAACCATGGGCGCCCTAGAACCACGTCAGCAGTGGACTCCTCCAGAACCAGCAGATGGATGTTCTCCATGTGAAGTATACCCACTTGTAGTTGAAGAGGTCCCACATATCGACCGATCAGCTTACGGCTTAGGGGTTTGCCCGTGATAGAGTGGACCTGGTAGTTAATCGGAGAAGGCGAAGTCTTGAGCTTGAGGTGTCGACAGAGGACGCCGGAGATGAAATTTCCTGCTGACCCTGAATCGAGGAGCACCACCACTGGAACAGAGGTATTAGCAGCAGTAAGGTTTCCAATAGAAGTGAGTGGTTTCATCTTTTGAATGGGGGGAATGATCGCACTCACCACGGGCTGAGGAGGACGAGTTGGGCATGTGGAGTTTACATGCCCCGGAGATCCACAGTATAAGCACAGATTCAGGGTCAGCCTTCTCTGTCTTTCAGCAGATGTCAGACGGGAATTATTCACTTGCATGGGTCCACTTGCTGGTTCTGGAGAGCTGACGGGTTCGGACCGACGGAGGAGGGTGTTGGAAAGTGGCTGGCCCTGGTGCTCAAGGAGACACGACTGCATACGAGAACCCACGCGGATGGCGAGTTGGATGAAGCGTTCGAGTCCTATGGAGTCCTCGTATGCAGCGAGATGCAACCGCACATTAGGCTCCAATCCTTGACGAAAGGAGGTGATGAGGGCTTGTTCATTCCATCCGCTGGTGGCGGCTAGCATTCTGAACTGAGAGGCATAATCTTTAACGGTTTTATTCCCCTGTTTCAGATTGTACAGTTTCTCACCAGTTGAAGAATCAGCCAAAGGTTTTCTGAAGACCTCACGGAAGTGAGAGACGAATGCAGAGTAAGACTTTACAACTGAGCCTTTTTGAGTCCAGAGTGAATCCGCCCATTGAAGGGCCTTACCTTGCAGTTGGGAGATTATGAACGCGATTTTAGCCGTGTCGGTGGGGTAGAGGTGCGGTTGCATCTCCAGGACCAACTTACATTGAAGGAGGAATCCGCTGCAATCCTCCGCCGATCCTGAGTAGGGCGCCGGTTTGGCCATGGCTCTTGCGGTAAACACAGGAGATGGAGTGGAAACAGTGGATGCGGAAGCCACAGCGGCGGAGGGTGACGTGACGGTGGTTGTGGGGTGAGTGCTCGGCGCAAAGCGTCCACGAGCTCCTGGAATGGATCGGTGAGGCTCATGCTGATGTATAGTTGGTAAGGTCCGGTCTTCTGTGACAACAGAGACATCGGAGGCAGAGATAAAAGCAGTAATGGTGGTTTATTGAGACAGCAGAGCAACAGGTAAGTGAATGGTGGGTATGATGATCTTGGAGATGAATAAGAGGTAATACTGTCCTTTTGTTGTATTGCAGGTGAAGGTGGGAAGAGACGCTGGAGATGGCAGACTGGAACACTCACACACAGACAGGTAGGAACACGAGGAGCACAGGAGACGATGGAGGCAGGTAAGTAAAGCGTTTAGAGTCCTTGAGGTAAGCATACAACTGGCTGTAGTGCAAACGAGACCGGACAGTGAGTGTGTGTGAGTGTGGAGCTTAAGTGCTGGTGGTTATGACGGTGTTGATGATCTTCAGGTGGCGTGACTAGTACGCTGGTGATTGAGTGCGTGGGTAAGGAAGTGAGGTGGAACCTGACGTGTCTGTGACAGGTACACAGAAGAATGTTAAATCCCTCAGGAGGTACGACACTCTAAAAAGTTTGAGAACCACTGAAAGAGGATATGTAGAATTGTACAAGTGCTACTGCTAAGAGTGCAATGTCAATACATCCTGTTACCTTGATTCAAATTTTTCATAAGCTTAAATCATTTGGTCTAAAGAGAAAAATTATAATAACTATTTTGTCTAAAGACATATAAAATAGCTATCAAAATTAATGTTGGTAACTGTAGTTTGACTAAAAGTAATGAGTAGGACTTGACAAAAATGTGACGATTTTTCGTTGACTAAAACTAGACTAAAATATGAAAGACTAAAATAACTAAAGTGACTAAGTCTAAGGAACATTTTCGTCTTAAGCTAAAGACTAAGACTAAATCAAAAATGGCTGCCAAAATTAACACTGCTCCAAAGTGACACACATGAACAGATATAATTCACCAGCCACAAGCAGACACTTAGGCTGTGGAGACCTCCCAAGATGCAGCGCCCAACGGAACAGGGAACGAGACGAAACCGAGAACAGCGAGAGAATGACCAGCTATGTTACTCCTTGTCTAAAGCCCTATTCGGACGGGATTAGTTTTACGTGGGGAGGTGGAGTAAAGTAATTTTACCTCAGGATGTCTGTAATATTAATTGGCCAATTCGCACTAGACATCTCAGTAAAACTAGCAGAAGTGGGAGGGGTAACTCGATTTACGCACCGCCATCACCTCCCTGTCATCATGTGGGTATACGTTGCTTCCTGATACAATGTGCGAAAACACATATAATCTGTTGTGAATGGGAGACTCAGGCTGGAGATCCAAGTGCAGCGTTTATTAAAGTAGAGTGGTCGTACAGGCAGGGTCAAAACAGGAACAAACAGGAACAGTGAGGAACAGGCAGAATCGTAGTCAAGGGACAGGCAAAGATCAGGACAGGCAGCAATGGGTCAAAAAACAGGGAACAGGCAGTAACGGCAACAAGGAACAGGCAGACAGGGAATACAGGGAAACGCTCGGAATTGCAACAACAGTTAAACAATACTTCGCGGTGAGGTGGTGTGTTTGGAAGTCCTTTAAAGTCCTGTTAATGAGCTGCAGCTGGGTGTGGTAATCAGTGTGGTGTGCTAGGGTGGATGTGGCAACAGGTGATTGGTGAGAAGTGAACATGTGACTGACAGGGAGAATTGTGGGAAGTGTAGTCCGGGGAGTGACAGGAACAGACGGTGATCATGACATAACGCCCCCCTCCCGGAAGGCGCGTCCTCGCGACGTAAAGGAACAGCTAGGGAGGGGGGGGTGGGTGCATTGGAGATCTAACAGTAGCCGGGAACGGGATCTCCAATGCAGCCCCAGGGACTCAGGCAACCACAGTGGGTCAGGTGGCTCGGGCGGCCACGGCAGGTCGGGTGGTTCAGGCAACCACGGCAGGTCAGGTGGTTCGGACAGCCACGGCAGGTCAGGTGGCTCGGGCGGCCACGGCAGGTCAGGTGGCTCGGGCGGCCACGGCAGGTCAGGTGGCTTGGACGGCCACGGCAGGACAGAGTCCATACATGGCCCTAGTGGCCTACAGTCCATGAATGGCCATAGTAGTTCAGAGGCCCTTAAAGGCCATGGTTGAGCAGGGTCCCCACCCACAAGCTCCCCACCCCTAGGTATACTGCCCCCCCCCAAAAAGTTCTTGGGGAAATCAAGGGAGGCATTGGCGGGTTCATGGGCAAGGAGCTCGGGTGGCGCCAGCAGGTCAGATGGCCTGAGCGGCAGCGGTAGAGCAAATGGTCCAGGCGGTGGTGGCAGGGCCGACCAAGGCTGCTCTGTGGCCTTATCAAGGAGAGCGGGCAGTTCGGTGACGGCCTCCATGGCCGTATCAAGGAGAGCGGGCAGTTCGGTGACGGCCTCCATGGCCGTATCAGGGAGAGCAGACAGCTCCGAGACGGCAGCGGGCTCGGGCTGCTCCGGGACGGCAGCGGGCTCGGGCTGCTCCGGGACGGCAATAGAGCTCGAGTTCCTCAACGCACGTAGGACAGCCAAGACATAAAAAGTGAGCACAGCCCTCTGGGCCAAGACAGGACAGACCAGGAGAGCAGGCTGTGCTGGAGCGGACTCACTGGCTGGAGCGGACTCAATGGCTGGAACAACCCCTGCATCCTTGAGCACCGCAGGGGTGGCCATCTTGCCCGTGGGCACTGGCAAAGCAGCCATTTCGTCCATCGCGTCCAGGGTGCTTAAGTCCATAGCAACCGGCGAGCTTGAGAGCGTTGAAACCGGCGAGCTTGAGAGCGTTGAAACCGGCGAGCTTGAGAGCGTTGAAACCGGCGAGCTTGAGAGCGTTGAAACCGGCGAGCTTGAGAGCGTAGCAACCGGCAGGTTTGAGAGCGAAGCGGCAGACTGGCTTGAGAGCGAAGCGGCTGGCTGGCTTGAGAGCGAAGCGACCGGCTGGCTTGAGAGCGAAGAGGCCGACTGATGCTTGGGAATTCCAGCCGCACGCGCCGACATCAGCGGTGGATCAGCCACACTGGAACGCAACCCTCTCCACTCCCAGACAGATCCGGAGATGTGACGTGATTCTGGGCGATCAGCGGCAACGTGACTTTGCTCTGGGCGATCAGCGGAGACGGGACGATGCTCTGGGCAATCAGCGAAGGCGTGACGTTGCTCTGGGCGATCAGCGAAGGCGTGACGTTGCTTTGGGCGATCAGTGGAGACGTGACGTGACTCTGGGCGATCAGTGGAGACGTGAACTGTTGTTGTGATGGTAGCCGCCATTTTGTGAGTGTCCATTGGCGCGGCAGCCATTATGTGGTTCAACACGGTGTCGCGTTCCTCCGCGACCCCCACAGTAAAAGTTGAACCAGCGGTGAGCAGGGCAAAGTCCAAGAACTCCACGAACGACCCTCGTGGACCATTGGTGAATACATAGTCCTTAAGTGGTTGGTTTAATCCATAAATAAAAAAGTCAATGAGGGCACAGTCGGGTAGATCAGATAAGTGGGCTATATCCAGAAACTTCTGAATATGTGCCTCCAGGGTACAGTTACCTTGACGAAGGCTGACAAGACACATTGCTGGGTCCATGCTGATGCTGGATGAGACAAACACTCACGGTAGCTGCTGGATCTTGGTTTGGCGAAGTATTCTGTTGTGAATGGGAGACTCAGGCTGGAGATCCAAGTGCAGCGTTTATTAAAGTAGAGTGGTCGTACAGGCAGGGTCAAAACAGGAACAAACAGGAACAGGCAGAATCGTAGTCAAGGGACAGGCAAAGATCAGGACAGGCAGCAATGGGTCAAAAAACAGGGAACAGGCAGTAACGGCAACAAGGAACAGGCAGACAGGGAATACAGGGAAACGCTCGGAATTGCAACAACAGTTAAACAATACTTCGCGGTGAGGTGGTGTGTTTGGAAGTCCTTTAAAGTCCTGTTAATGAGCTGCAGCTGGGTGTGGTAATCAGTGTGGTGTGCTAGGGTGGATGTGGCAACAGGTGATTGGTGAGAAGTGAACATGTGACTGACAGGGAGAATTGTGGGAAGTGTAGTCCGGGGAGTGACAGGAACAGACGGTGATCATGACATAATCTAAATATATAAACTATAAATAACAGTTCGATCCTATTTATTCATTAAATTTTGATTGGATTATGATGGTAATAGGCACTTAGCTAAAGATAAAATTAGTTTTGTGCCTCTGACAATTGCTTTGATCTTCTTTTTGCTCTGAATGGTATTAGAAAATAGCCTACTTGAGGTTTGCCACAGAATTGTCCCACCACCTACAACACAAATGAATGTTTATTCAAGTGCTTCCATGCTTGGAAAATACGCAGAAAACTACTTTTAAACAGGAAATTATGAAATTTTACCATACATATTTACAGCGGGTCTACTCGAACTGGATTAGTATTACCTGAGGTAATTTTTCCAGACCTTTTTACAGAAGGTAAAAGTCACCGTAATCTTTACTGACATTGTCCACATTAATGATTACCGAGATGGCACATTCGGATGGGACTAAAATCACTGAGAAGCTCTGGTAATAATTACTTTACCCCCACCTCCCCATGTAAAACTAATCCTGTCCGAATAGGGCTTAAGAGTTCTGGGCACAGCAGCAGATTGCAATACAGAATGTCACAAGCCGAAATCTAGCATCTCTCCTCCGGACCATAGCTCTCCCAGTCTACCAGGTATACATAACCTCACATCTCACATCAAGGAGCCGCCATACCGTATAAGCTCTCTCTTGATGAGTTTAGAAGGTGGAGGAACTGAGGTCTGGGGCTGAAGGGGAGAACAAATGACGGGTTTGATCTTAGAGACATGAAAAAAATGGTTAGATATTCTTAAATTGGGGGGTTAATTTTAGTTGAACAGACACCTGACTAAGCACCTTAGTAATGGAAAACGGTCCAATAAATTTAGGTAAGGGAAGTTAGAGAGGGATGTCCTGGGCAGATTCACCACCTTCCGACCACACATGTAAACTGGTGGCTTAGCACAGTGATGGACCGTCAACACCTTGTTCTTGTCGCCAGGCTGAGTGAGGGCTTCTCTGGCAATGCTCCATGTGCAGAGGCATCTCTAAATGAACATGTGCATGGACGGAACAACGGCGTTGGGTTCTTAAGAGAGGAATAATGGTGGCTGGCAGCCTAAACAGCACTTGAAGGGAGACATACCTGTAGACGAAACAAGGAGGGAGTTTTGTGCGTACTTGACCATGGTTAATCTGGAACTCCAAGATGATGGTTCTGTGGACACCACACAGCGCAAGACCCTCTCCAGATCCTGGTTAACATGCATTGCCTGACCATTAGTCTTCAGGTGATACTCAGAGGATAGAATCACAGTCGTGCCCAGCTGTCGACAGAACTTGAGGAGGGGAGTAAAATGGGCTGATCACCACAGTGAGGACTACCGTATTGCCACTAGACGGGTGTAGGCCTGTGACAAATTCCACAGCTATGTGTGACCAGGGCCACGAAGGGACAGGCAGAGGCTGGAGTAGCCCTGCTGGGGGTCGATTAGAGCCCTTACCCCACAGTACAAACCGGACAGGCCAACACGAGCTGACAAGCATCCTGCACCAGGGACGGCCACCAAAACTGCTGCTTGATTAACATGCAAGTATGAGTCACTTCTGGGTGGCAAGCTAGTTCAAACGAGTAGCCCCACTGCAGGACGTTGGTTTGGACTGAATCGGGCACAAGCAACAGGCTCTCTGGACACCCATTGGGACCCGTGACATTGCATAGTGCTGCACAGACTCTGGATTCCACCCCCCGTGTGACCACCACCCTATCGGGAGGCAGAATGGTCACAGTGATGGTGTATCTAGCCTCAGCCTCAAATATCTGCAAAAGCACATCGTGCCTACCATTCTTGGACCTCAGGCAATAGGAGATGTTAAATCTTAAACGACTGAAAAACAGTACCCAGTGAGCCTGTCATGAATTTAGCTGTTTAGTGGTGCAGATGTACTCTATGTTCTTATGATTGGTCCATACTATAAAAGGGACCTCCACACTAACCAGTCCTCCAGTGCCAACTTAACAGCCAGTAACTCCCTATTCCCAATGTTGTAATTCTGTTCCGAGGGGGTTAAATGATAAGAAAAGAAGGCACAGGGATGTATTCTCTTCTCTGAAGGTGATCTCTGAGATAAAATTTCCCCCGCTCCCACCTCCCACGCATCTACCTCCACAATGAACTGACGAGCCGGATCAGAAGTAGCAAGGATTGGAGCCAAAACAAAGCGACTCTTTAACTTTATAAACACAGCCTGAGCCTGCTGCGACCAACAGAAATGTTTTTAATTAGAGGTGAGTTCAAGTCAGAGGAAGGGTGACCTGGCTAAAATTCCAAATGAATCACCTGTAAAAATTGGTGAACCCCAGAAATTGCTGGACCACTCTACGATCAGCCCTGTAGGGGTGTTAAAGGCAGTGTTCCATTTGCCTCCCTAATCCGAACTAGGTGATATGCATTGCAGAGGTCCAACTTTATAAAAATGGTCACCCACTGCAAAGGCTTGAAGGCCAATGACATCAACGGCAGAGGATAGTGATTCTTCACCGTGATGTAATTCAGTCACCGATAATCTATACGGGGCACAGCGATCCAGCTTTCTTTTCCACGAAGAAGAACTCTGCCTCAGTCATGGTGGAAAGGACCTGAGAATCATGAATATACTTCTTCATGGCCTCCCTCTCAGACCCAGAAAGAGAGTAAAGGCACCCCTTAGGTGGAGGAGTGCCAGGCAAAAGATGGGCATTGTGGAGGAAGAGATGAAGCTTGGGATTTGAGACTGCAGTCTGCTCTCAAGTCATGGTAAGCCTCCAGTACATTCACCAGGCTAACCGGCTCCGAAACAGACCAACCTCCCTGTTGCAGCAGTGACAAAGCACATGCTGCCTCAGTCCCTAGAGCAGAGTGGTCGAAAACTTTGTGGAGCTCCTGAGTCGCAGCAGTCATGTATTATTGTCCCACATGGCGATTCCCCATTCTCTCGCTTGGCCGACCAGGAGCGTTATGACAAAAAGAAACAACATGAATTAGGCTCACTGGATTACAGAGCAGGTGTATTAAGGTGAGGTTTGGCACAACAGGGAATTGCCACATCAGGGTTGGGAGGAGGTAGTACAATTGGAGCCACTGTAGGGTTGGCCTGCAACTGCTCAAGCTGTTCCGTGATCTAGGTTAGCTGGAGAGACATCTCAGAGAAGAGGCGGCTAGAGATGTTCCTGCTGCCGTCCCAGAGGGACGCTTTGCTGCAGGAGAACTCAACGTAGGTCAGTTTCCTCTGCTTAGCCCATGATGTGGTCACTAGATTCTGTCAGAATGGGTAAACAGAGGACTACAATGCAGAGTTTGTGAAAAAGTTTATTGGAACACTTTGGGAAAAACAACCTCCAAAGTGAAGTGACACACATGAACAGATATAACAAAATATATGGGTGCTCCAGAGCTGTCTGAACAGCTACCAAGATGCAGCACCCAATGGGATGGGGAATTAGATGAGCCTGTGTCACTCCTCGTCTAAGCATCCTGGGCACAGCAGCAAATAAAGGTAAGACACACATAAAAACAGAATAGTTCCAAGAACACATGAGATGAAGCACGAATGATCTACTGACACCAAGGGGCAGACTCAGCAGAGAATATAAGAGTAAAGGGAACAAGCTACAGGTGATCACCCCATGATCTGCACGCACCCATGTGCAGAAAATGACAGGACAAACACAGACAACAGGAGAAACTGATGATGCACCCTGAACCACGACAATGCAGTGAATGTTTTGAGTCACAAAAGAAAATGTTCATAAGAATATTTTGCTCATATTTTGCGGTTAAAAGTTGAACTTCTTTTAACTTGAGAGCTGCATTTTCAGAATGCCGAGTCATGCACAAAACACTGCAAAAGAGGCGACAACAGTCAAACACATAAGTTTAGTGCACGTTTACCTAGAAAAGCAATGGAAAAGCAGCACAGCAGATTGCAAAAATGCCCCTCAGAGAATAGTTAATTAATGATTATGCACATGCAGGAACTGTAAATGGAACCGAACATTAAAAAAAAATCAATAGTTTGAATACGAAACAGTTCTTGGTTTCCTAGACCTAGCCCATATCTAGAGACCAGAGACTTGGGGGTGGGCTCATTTGAATGATAGCAGTTAAGGCCCTGATATACTTCAAACAAAACCTAAGAATAAACTGGTGTGACATCATTTTTAATAATATCAAGCCAAAATGATGTTCAATTGGGATTCATTTCGGGAGTTCGAAACAGCTTGCCAAAGCGAACTTTTCCGTAAATGTTTAGTCTAGCTGGTAAAAACCTTTGAACTACCATTAGTCTGTGGCGATTATGTAATAGGTAGGTGTGGCTCTGAGGCTCCGCCTTCTTTGAGGTGGATATCTTCTCTGGTTAATTTTTTCTTTAGTCAGTTGAGGTCAAACGTGAGTAAAAGCGTGAACACACTGGAGAACTGCTTTTTAGTAGAAAGAAGTTAATGTAATTAGAGGTCTGCAATCCATGGGACCTGATGCAACAGAGTGCGGCACGGGACAAGTTTTGAATTACTGAGATACTGATAAGTGCTTGGGAAGCGGGAGAAAAAAATGACTTATGGGCTCCCGCAAAATGTAATTATCTAATAATAACAGCACGCAGAAGTCTGCAACTGGAGCTCTGAAGCATCTTGTGTGTGGAAACTGGAAAAAATAGCCTATAGACACCGGAACGAGACAGAATCTAACCGGACAGGGACTGAAAAATCTGCTTAGATCTCTTCTTACGGGCTTTTGCAGTCAGGAACGGGACAAAACGTGAAAGTTTCGGGCGAGAGTGGGATGAAATCAAAAATATTTTTGGTGGAAGCGTACGGAAGCGATACATAATCTTGCGGGAGCGGGATTGAAAAATCCATCTCGCACAGACCTCTAGTTGTAATTCTAATTGAAAGTGACAATGACTTTTTTTTTGTTTAATACTGTAGAGCTACTGTTTTAACAATCGCCTAGCAACCGCCAAAATCACCCTAGCAACTATATGGCAAGGCACTAAAACACTCAAAAAAATCTAGCATCATGACTAGTTTTGCCCAGGCAAGCACCACTCATCTTTTCTTCATAAAATTTAAAAATCTAGTTAATTTGTTGAACTCAAGTTTACCACACATCTCCATCCTTATCAGAGCATGAGGAATAATCTGCCCAACCACTTAATTTAGCCGTTCTGAGCAGTGCACACCAGGTATGTCATGTCAAAACAGCTAGTCGTGCCCATGAACTATATTTATACACATTTTTCATTTTCTTGAGTATTGTCATCTGTCATCTGCAGGCGTAGGTGTTGGAGAAGAACTACTGTTTGCTTTCTGGAGCATTAGTCATTTTCAGAGAGCCAGGGGCGGAACATAATGCTGCCCATCTACCGCCCAGCTCTGTTTTTCTCTTTCTCTCCCTCACTCTGTCCCTTTGTTGACCCCGGTGTTTTGCAGAAACACTGCATAGTCCCTTGCTAAGTTGAGCTCCTTCCACAAGCATACAGCTGACAAAAGCATTATTTGGATGGGATTTGTTTCTCAGGGTGATGTCTGCAAAAGAACATTTGCATGTCTTCTCCTCCAATTATTTCAGTTGCAATGTAACTTCAATTATATAGGCAACAACACATACAGCAGCTTAGGGAGGTCTATAATATCGGAAGAAAGCTATCCGTTAACATTCCTATTAATTTCAATTGCAAATTAATGACATTTGTTGCATCAAATTAGCAGTAGTCAAAATATTTTTCACCAGTTGCTTCATGTAAACTTGTATGATTTAGATGTTGTACTTTAGAATTAGAACAGCATGAAGCTGGTGTTTGACAAAGAACAGTATGGAATTCCGCCAAGAATTTTTTGTTTTAATGTAAGCAAAACATGCATTTCTGATTGGAATAGTGACTGGCTAGCACCTGTAAATACTGAAATTACATCAAGACCCCATGTAAAACAATTGCTGTCCAAATAGGGCTAAATACACAGACCAAGAAAAAGTCAACATTGCATTTGCCAAGTTCTACAAAACACAATCTTTGTGTTCATGTTGGTTTCATACTTTCATACATTTTTCAAAAAAAAAAAAAAAAAAAAAAAAATTAAAATATGGGGAAAATACCTGTGAAAAAACGATATGAAAAATTCCTTCATAATAACAGTACATTGGACCCAATTTTTTACTGACTTTTTCGAGTACACAACTTTACCTCAGTCATCTCAATCATTATAAAAAGCATCTCCAAACATTTCAGGGTAAACAGTACCTTTACAAATGTCACATAAATATCATATTTGTGAATGATTAATAGCATTCATCATTTCACATTCTGATATTTTTCATGTCATAAAAAAGTCAAAATATCTGATATTTTTAAGAGATTTATTTATCTTAACACTTTCATGATTGGGTGCCCTCTCTGTGACACTCTTTTTTATTATTATTATTATTTTATTTTTTTTTATAATTTTTTTAAAGTACATACTTGTGAGTGTATAGCAGAAGAGTAGACAAGCTTTTGGACATACTATCACGTCATAAAATTCATCTTCAACGTACGTTCTGTTGCATAGTTACACGCATCCTGTCACAGTAAAATGCCCTGTCAACCATCTTGTCAGAGTTAACATACTCCAAATTTCATTTAATTTAATTTCCTACTGTATTGGAGAGAAAAGTAGCATGTTGATATGCCATTTGCGGGGCTTTCATGCATAATGATGAATTTAAAAGTTAATGACACAAAAGTATCTTTATAAAAGTTCACATTGTTGTTGCAGATGAAATATAACATGGAAAACATTAAATAATTTTTTTTATCAGGTTAAATGTTGATTATTAGTCATTTGAACCCATTAATCTAAATCGCTCTACTTAACTGTCTCACACATCTGCCATATTTGTAGTCTTTTAACACTTTTTATTCAAGTTTTAGTTCTGAACCGAATCCTTCTCCAAAGCGCAATGGGTTGTGGGCAATATTAGCCGTTAGAGTGTACACAAATCCACACTTTGAAATTCAACCGAAAATAGTAGGACTATTGGCATAGGGCCTAATCTTTTCAACTATGCTTTGACACACTTATTCTGATCTCAAATATTATTTAGGATGCATAGTACCGGTATGCACACTGGAGGTAGGGCTGGTTAGCGTAGCCCAATTAGCCCCTGCTGGTAGATGCTGTAACAAGTATATATAGCAGTGTATATATTTCAAGTGTTTATATTTCATTATACAGTGCTCAGCGTAAATGAGCACACCCCCTTTGAAAAGTAACATTTTTAAACAATATCTCAATGAACACAAAAACAGTTAATTATAGAACTTAGATTACACATTTTTTAGTTTTACTCAAATTAGGGTGATGCAAAAATGAGTACACCCCACAACAAAAACTACTACATCCAGTAGTTTGTATGGCCTCCATGATTTTTAATGACAGCACCAAATCTTCTAGGCATGGAATGAACAAGTTGGTGACATTTTGCAACATCTATCTTTTTACATTCTTCAAGAATTACCTCTTTTAGAGACTGGATACTGGATAGAGAGAGTGATGCTCAACTTGTCTCTTCAGAATTCCCCATAGGTGTTCGATTGGGTTCAAATCAGGAGCCACTGAATCACTTTCACCCTGTTCTTCTTCAGAAATCCAACAGTGGCCTTAGATGTGTGTTTAGGATCATTGTCATGTTGGAAAAGTGCATGATGACCAAGGGCATGGAGTGACGGTAGCATCTTCTCTTTCAGTATAGAGCAGTACATCTGTGAATTCATGATGCCATCAATAAAATGCAGCTCCCCGACACCAGCAGCACTCATGCAGCCCCACATAAGGACACTGCCACCACCATGTTTCACTGTAGGCACCATGCATTTTTCTTTGTATTCCTCACCTTTGCGACGACATACAGTTTTGAAGTCATCAGTTCCAAAAACATTTATCTTGGTCTCATCACTCCAGAGTATAGAGTCCCAGTAGTCTTCATGTTTGTCAGCATGGGCCCTGGCAAACTTTAGGCAGGCTTGTTTGTGCCTGAGCTTTAGGAGAGGCTTCTTTCGAGGACAGAACCCATGCATGCCATTCCTCTGCATTGTCACAGGAAATAGTCACCACAGTTTGGCTTTCTACTTCTTTAGATAACTGCAGTGAACTTGCATGCCGATTTTATTCAACCCTTCTCATCAGAAGACACTCCTGTCGAGGTGTTAACTTTCAAGGACAACCTGGATGTCTCTGTGAGATGGTTGCAGTTCCATCTTTTTTTTAATTTTTGTACCACTTTTGCTACAGTATTCTGACTGAGAAGTAAAGCTTTGCTGATCTTCTTGTAGCCTTCACCTTTCTGGTGTAAATAAATTATTTTCTTTCTCAGGTCTTGTGACATTTATCTTCCATGTGGTGCCATTGCTGACAGCAAGTGCCTGGTTTTCTAGAATTAAGAATTAGAATTAAGGCCAAAAAGTTCTATCTTGGTCTCATCAGACCAAAGAATCTTATTTCTCACCATCTTGGAGTCCTCCAGGCGGGCTTTCATGTGTCTTGCACTGAGGAGAGGCTTCCGTCGGGCCACTCTGCCATAAAGCCCCGACTGGTGAAGGGCTGCAGTGATGGTTGACTTTCTACAACTTTCTCCCATCTCGCAACTGCATCTCTGGAGCTCAGCCACAATGATCTTTGGGTTCTTCTTTACCTCTCTCACCAAGGCTCTTCTCCCCTGATGGCTCAGTTTGGCCGGATGGCCAGCTCTAGGAAGGGTTCTGGTCGTCCCAAACGTCTTCCATTTAAGGATTATGGAGGCCACTGTGCTCTTAGGAACCTTAAGTGCAGCAGAATTTTTTTTGTAACCTTGGCCAGATTTGTGCCTTGCCACAATTCTGTCTCTTAGCTCTTCAGGCAGTTCCTTTGACCTCATGATTCTCATTTGCTTTGACATGCACTGTGAGCTGTAAGGTCTTATATAGACAGGTGTGTGGCTTTCCTAATCAAGTCCAATCAGTATAATCAAACACAGCTGGACTCAAATGAAGGTGTAGAACTATCTCAAGGATGATCAGAAGAAATGGACAGCATCTGAGTTAAATATATGAGTGTCACAGCAAAGGGTCTGAATACTTAGGACCATGTGATATTTCAGTTTTTCTTTTTTAATAAAGCTGCAAAAATGTCAACAATTCTGTGTTTTTCTGTCAATATGGGGTGCTGTGTGTACATCAATGAGGAAAAAATAATTAAATTAAATGATTTAAATGATTTTAGCAAATGGCTACAATATAACAAAGAGTGAAAAATTTAAGGGGGTCTGAATACTTTCCGTACCCACTGTATATATATTAGAGATGCACCAATGTATTGGCCAACAATCTGTATCGTCCAATAAAAGCTAATACAGTATTATCACTATCGGCTGATTGTTATCAATCAGGGCCAATTATATCCTGTCAATCAAAAGGGTGTGGAAAAATGTGTTCAGACTGCAAATCATACATATTGTGTGAAGAAAATCACTCTTGTGTTGAATTTCTTCTTCTTCTCCTTGGCGGTTGGCAAAACAGCTTTTGTGTTGAATTTTAACGCATTAACAGTTTAAAAATAGTGACGCTAAAGCACGCTCTTCTTGACCCTATGAATCACCCGTAATTCAAGCCAGGGTTGCCAGGTCTGCGTTTTTATTTTTATTTTTTGCTAAATCAATTTTGTAGTGCCTCCTATCCAATAATTGCAAAAAGCTTTGTGCTTTGTTACTTCTGATAAGAATAAAAGTTTCAGTTTTCAAATTCTGTCCATTTTATCATGAAATTCAAACAATAAATGGCATTTTGATGCTCTTAAATGTGACGTGCAGAATGAAATGAGTGCTTATGAAAACTACCTTATGTGATACTAAGTTTTATACAAACATTTCAGTTTTTATATACCTCTGTTGTTAATTGTAACCTCTAATACTGTAGTGTACCAAATTAGAGGGTTCCCTGTATAGTTTGGAACATTATTTGGGAGAGATTTTTTTTTTCTTAAGAAAAACCAAACTATCGGTATTGGTATCGGCATCGACTGATATTATTCTGAATAATCAGAATCGGTATCGGCAGAGAAATTTAGTATCAGTGCACCTCTAATATATATATATATATATATATATATATATATATATATATATATATATATATATATATATATATATATATATATATATGGGTCATAAAGTCATTGCATTGTTGCATTTTTATGTTATATTATAAATGTGGACATAAAAATTATGCACCATTTTTGGGTTCTAAAACGGACGGGTTTCGTTCCACTTTAGGTTGTAGCTCCATCCGTATCAGACCAGACTGTCTGATCCCTGATGTGACAGCCTCCATTACCCATCTGCTTAAATCCCTTCCCACTCCGAGTGCCCCCCCCACACACACATATCCCTCTAGGCACTGTGAGGTCAGGCAGCAGCATTGCTAGAGGGTTGTAAGCACACAGGATCATGGGATTGTTAGGGGGGGTTCAGACTTAACACACGTCTGTGTGGGCAAGCAGGATTGGCAAGCGCACACACGTGGGTGGTTTTGTGCGAGACAGAAAGAGGGAGCTGGAGAAGAAAGGAGAGAGAGAGAAATAATGGGAACCATTCAGATTTTTTTGCACCAGTGAACAGTGAATATGGGGAAGTCTTATTCTGGAGATGATGTACATCACTCTGTTGTGTTTTGTGATGTCATAATGCTTGGCCTTGAGTCAATAACATGTCAGTTAGCTTTCATTCAGTCCTTCTCCATTGTGTCTCCAGTGTTTTTGCACTGCTTGGGTGAATCTCACGAAATTGGTCACAAACATGTCCAGGTCATATTTCACCTCAAAATCAAAAGAAAAAAAGGAGTATACACTTATATACACATATTTTGCTTAAAACTCCTATTTTAGGACCAGTAACTGGCTCGTTTATTTGCGTGACAATGAAGTATATTTTCTCTCCCAAATTCTCATTATTGTAATGCAAAAAATAAAAAATATGATTGAAATAAAATAAAAATGTATAAGGCCTGTCAATTTAAAGGCCTGTCTTTTTAACATTCTAGTGAAAATTATAATTAAATATATTTAATGTCTTAAATGATCTTTATTAGCTTTTCTGGGCAAATATCGATTAAATGCATTAGTTAATTAATATGCATATCTTGTTATTCATTTGATTAACATTTCCCCTCCCAAATTCTCACTACTGTAATGCAGTAATGCAAAAATATCTCATTACAGTATTGTAAAAATGTGTAATTACTAATTTTCATTACTATAACGCAATAAAAAAATAAAAGATTAGGCCTGTTAATTTAACATACAAATTTATTGTGATTAATTATTTAAAAAATGGTCTTTTCTGAGCAAATATTGATTAAATGCACTAAGCCAATTAATTGATCTGCATATCTTGTAATTAATTTGATTAACATTTCCACTTCCAAATTCTTATTACCATAATGCAAATAAACAAATTAAAGATAAAGCCTGTCAATTTAACATGTTAAATTAGTGTGATTAATCATTTAAAAATGATAATAGGGTATTATTAAAAATATATGTTAAATATATATAATATCTTTTCTTTATGAGATATTTTGAACAAATATTGATACATATATATTAATGCATGCACTAATCTGTTTAATTAATATGCATATCTAATAAGTAATTTAATTAAAAATACATTTTTCTAAATTGACTGACGTCCAGTGCTAAAAAATTATATTTAGCTTCAAGATGCCTATTTTTAGGACTATTAAGATTTTTGTTTAGTGACAATTAAACACATTTCTCCCTAAATGGCATTAATGCAAAAAAAAAAAAAAAGGTTTCAAAAAATTTTTATTTTAATAAACAGTATAATGAATTACAGTAATACATGGGAATTACATAAAAATTACAATTAAACATGAACACATTATGGTAATGGGGATTTAGGGCAGGAAATGTGCTTCATTCTCATATAAAAATAAAGCCACGGTATGTTTTTTGTGAGATTCACTTACTTTTCAGGGGACAAGTGAAACCTATCCATTTTTCTTTAAATATTTTTTTGCACGCACTCGCGCACACACACACATGCACACACGTGCTCACCCACACATCCAGTGTGCTGTGATGGGGCCGTACATCAGCTCACAGAGACACACATGCGTGCGTGATTCTGCAGCGTTCCAGCTCGGCTCTTAAAGGGAAAGGCCCGTGCACATGCGGCTGGTTAGCATGGTGAAGGAGGCACTCCATCAGAACTGCAAGAGCACAACCGGCAAACACAAAACTGTGGCTTCCACTGCTAAATCTGGCTGAGAAAAGTAACATGCACTGAATCTGTCAAGAAAAATCATTAGCAATATTCATGTATGCAAATACTTGTTTACCTTGTTGAATATTGAAATTATCAATATGTTTATAAGATTTTTTTTTTTTTTGTGTGTGCACAATTTCATGACAATTAAGCATATAAAAAGATATTAAGCCTCTCAATTTGGCACTAATTTAATGTTACCATTCCATCAAAAGTTTGGGGTTGGTAAGATTTTTTGATGTTTTTGAAAGAAGTCTCTTATGCTCACAGAGGCTGCAATTATTTAATCAAAAATACAGTAAAAAAAAAAAATGTAATATTGTGAAAAATTATTATTTAAAACAACTGTTTTCTATTTGAATATATTTACAATTTAATTTATTCCTGTGATGGCAAAGCTGAATTTTCAGCATCATCATTACTCCAGTCTTTAGTGTCACATGATCCTTCAGAATTCATTCTAATATGCTGATTTGCAGCTCAAGAAACATTTCAATACATTGCACATCACCTCATTTCTCAAAGAGTCTGAAAAAGCTTTCTTTGATAATTTAGTCTGATTGGTCAGATTGCCCAGTCTGTTGTGATTGGCCTGACAGCGAGTGGCTTACAGCAATTGTCGGAAACTAAATGCCCATTACCATATCTGAATTTTAGCTCTGGAGGCTTCCTCAGTGTTTGTTTACACAGTGATACGAACAATAACGTTGGCATCGGTTTTGTCCTTACGAATTCCAGCCCGAGTCCTCATCCTTTCAAAGGTGCATGTAAAGTGAATTTGCAGCGCTGAAAACAGTGTCTTCTCGACGTCAACAACAAAAACCAAATTCTTTCAGGCCTCAGCTACAACTACAGTGTCTTTAAGGACGGGTCAAATTAGATGTTGTTTGCAGGCAGCCAATGAAGACCATCGACTGGTATTATGCAAATGTGTTACGTTGTTACATAGATATGTAACAGGAAGTGAGACTGGAATTGCTGACGACTTGTTTCGACAGTTCAGAATCCATTCTTTCTTTTAACACACAATCAATTTATTTGCTGTGCACTATCTAATTTATTTGTCATGCACTAAATAATAATTAGGCAGATCTACTAATATTCGACCACTCTTTCTGCGTCAAAACTATAAGCTGATCTTAGACCAGACCTGTAGATCCAAGAGAATGTCAAGACTGGCATGTAGTACTGCAGTCTGTGTGAGGCCCCCAGAGAGGAAAGACAACCCAAAACACCCACAGAACTGACCGTTTTTGTGACTCAACCCTGACTCACGCGAATCCTCTGATCTTTCACACTTCTTCACTCTGGCCCTTAGAAGTCTGACAGACGTTATTTATTGCTGTGGAATAAGACGCTTAAAAAGGGATCTTTAAGAGAGACCATCCGACTAAACACAGGGATTCGGCCAAAGACAGAGTTACTGTTGTTTGGTACTGTGGCAAGGCAAGGAACAACTTTATGCAACACAAAGGGTCGCAAGTTTTACTATTATTTTATCATTTTAAAAATAATTGTAAATAAATTCAATAAAAATAATTAAATAAAATTAAAGTTTTAAAATGTTTAATATTTTGAATGTTTTAAATACACTACCTTTCAAAAGTTTGAGTTCAGTAAGATTTTTTAAAAAGAAATTATGCACAATTATGCATTAAATTGATCAAAAGTGACAGTAAAGCCATTTATGTTACAAAAGATTTATACTTCAAATAAATGCTGTTCTTTAAAAACTTGCTCCATAAAAAAAGTATTATAGTTTCCACAATAATATTAACTGTTTTCTACATTGATAATAGACATTGATGAAGCGGAGCAGGTATCGTGTATCTATTCTGTGGAAAATAAGTATTGGAAGCATTTCAGGGTATATATATAATATATATGGTGTAAATGTTTAATAAAGGTTGTCTGGCGTCATCAATGGTTGTGTTTGCTTGCCTGCCTCTGTTAGGATTTACCTGTGAATACTAATAAAGACTGTCTTGGATCTTCATCTTTTTCGTTGTGTGTGTTACTACAGCCACTTTGTGACAGAACACTGGACCAGAAAAGTAAACTGCGTCTTGTTTTTGAAGTTTATTTTTTTGTAGGTACACGTATGTATTTTATTTTTCAGTTTTTTCCCCGTTTTGCACAATGGACGTTCCAGCAGTAAGACTGTGGTGTCTTGAACAGGGAAATCGCTCCCTCAAGGAGTTTTTAGAGGATTTTTTGGATATCGGCCATCAGGCCACCTTCCCGGAAGACTGCCTGTAATGAGCACAGTATACCTGCTCACCGGCCTCAACATCACCACACAAGCACAGTTGTCCGGGGAGGGGCCTTGAGGGAGCTTGTGCGTTTGTGGAGTGGGTGCTGGTTTCCTGCGGATCAGCATTCACTGTCAAGGACTCCACCAGCCCCACTCCCAATCCAGTGCCTATCCAGAACCACCCAGCCTATGAGGATCGACAGCCCAAGCCCACCCCTTCAGTGTGAGGAACTCCGCCGTGATGTTCGAGCCTGTTCCCCTGAGTGCGACCGAGGATCACATCGCCATGGAGCCCGAGCAGTGCACTCCTGACCAGTTGTGTGAACTGGCCACGTCATCCATTGCAGAGGGAGTGTTAGTGGACTTCAAGGGTTTGGAAGTGAGTCCCGCCCACCGTCCCACCACTGAGAGTGAGTTGTTGGCTGAGGCACTGTTAAATATTGAGGTTGAAGAGGATATTTTTCTGCCCCCATTTTGCCTGAACCAGTCTGACGTATGTCCCGCCCAGCCTCCCTCTCCTACCACCTCTCCAGACGGATATTATGAATGCTTGGTTTTTTTATTGGTTTCCTTGTGGGTCTATAGTTTCTTCCCCAGTTCTCAGCCATCAATGCTATCCAGTCATCACCATCTCCCACCAATCCATTGGTACCACCCCAGCCTCCTCTCAATGGCGACCATCTGGAACCTGCTGGGAGCCTTCTCCTCCTGGGCATTAGGAGCCTGAGACTCCTCCTCTTCCTTCGGTGCGTTATGATCTGCTTTAACCCTTTGCCTTGGCTCCTGTGCCTGCTCTCATTCCATCCTTGGTCTCAGCATGGACCATCGGCCATTTGGTCTCGCTCGACTCCCTCGGCACGTCAGCTTCACCTGGGTTGGACGTCACATCAGCTGCGCCATGGACTTTCGGGGTATTCGCTGCTCTCCAACCCTCCACCCCTTCAGCTTCAGCTAGCTCCACCTTCCCTCAGTCTCCACCTCAGCCCTCGGTCGCCCGAGCTCAACCTCAGGCCTTCGAATCCCCATTTCAATCTCGGTAGGTCATCACGACCTCCAGGATCTTCATCTCTCCAACACCTCTGCTCTTCGGCTGTGCGGTGGGCTCCATCCACATCATCCTTGCCTTCAGTCATCCCCATGGTGGTTCCCATCAGTACCTCCTCTATGGCTCCTCTTTGCTTGTGTGACGTCACAGATCCCACAATATCAAAATGAGCTGTCTTTAGAGCTTGATGAAATAAATGCTTGAAAGCATTGAAACTTGGAGGATGCTTAAATGGTTCAAAGACCTCTTAAATGTCAAAAGATCAAGCCAAATTTGATTTATCATGTCATGACCCCTTTAAGAACTATGCTGAAGGGGAATGTTGTGAGTGAAGTGTGACTTAAATTTTCGATTTAATAACAATTTTCATTTTCATTTTGAAGAAGTTTAAAGCTAAATTCCCAGCTAAACCGCTTTGATGAGTAAGAATTGAGGCTAAATCATTGGGCTTAAAAACACATAGAAAACAAACTCTATAGAGATTTCAGCTGCTCAGGGAAAGCAGAATGTCTCTAAGTACATCTAGAGTTTTGATAGAGATCCAGCTGTCATGACGAGACACTAAAGTAGTCTCTGCCGTGAGATGTTCCATAGCCTCATGGAAATCAAGTCTTTGGATGTGTCAGTTCTCATTTAGTGTCATAATTTGAATATTTACAGTAAAATTTTAAAAATGGCTAAACATCAGCTACCATGGACACCAAATGCTAGCGACAGCATATAATCAGGCTTTATTCTTTGGTTCTCCTGCTGATGTCATTACCCCAAGCATTCTCCTTCAGCAAATGAGACTTTATGCAGATGATAAAACAGAGAAGCATAACTTTCAGATGATGCATTTCATTCTTATTAGCTTATTTGCTTTTTATTGAAAATGTCTCACCAGTTGTGTTGGCCCCAATATCCTATGTATGCTCCTAAAATGTACAATATGCAGGATGTTCGAGCAAGCATTCAAACACACCTGCATTTTGACTCTTTCCATATGTTTGTAACCATTAAGCTTTATTATGAGTCCCAGAGCTAATTCTTAGGATGATACATAGCCTTGCTCCTCAATTCCATATATTCCCCCTAAAGCCCAAAATATACACAGTTTTTATGCATATGCTAGGGCAGTGGTCTCAAACTCAATTCCTGAAGGGCCACAGCTCTGCACAGTTTAGCTCCAACCAGCTCCAACTCACACCTGTTTGGAAGTTTCTAGTAATCCTGAAGACCTTGATTAGCTGGATCAGGTGTGTCTGATTAGGATTGGAGCAAAAATGTGCAGAGCTGTGGCCCTCCAGGAATTGAGTTTGAGACCACTGTGCTAGGGTATCCATACAGTGCATGTGATGTGAAGTAAATTTCATCATCAGCATAGTAGTTCAAAGCTAAAAGTATAATGTTAGGATCACTCCAGAGCATAAGTTCACACTAAATACACCTTCAAACAATAGTATGCACGGATTTAGAAAGTTGCGAGTCCGTAATAAGCAAAGCGAGACTCTTTAAAGCAAGTGAAATTCAATTATTTTTCTCTCGCTTGACTATCAGAAGGGACAACAGCAAATATTCAGTTTTTTTTTTTTTTTTTTTTTTTTTTTACAAAGACAAATTTACTGTGGAATAACTGAAAAGGGATTAGTTGTGAACCACAAGATTAGTAATGTGTTAATAAACAAATTTTTATCTTTAATCTTAGGTTAAAGGTTTAGTTCACTTTAAAATGAAAATTACCCAATGATTTACTCAACCTCAAGCCATCCTAGGTGTATATGAGTTTCTTCTTTCGAGACAATTACAATTGGAGTTATATTAAATAATTAAATAAGTTATATTTAATTAAATAATTAAAAGTTATATTATATTAAATAAGTTATATTAAATAAACCACCTGTTTGAAACTAAAGAAAGTGCATCCATCCATCATGAACGTAGTCCACATGGCTCCATGGGGTAAATAAATGCCATCTGAAGTGAAGCGATGCATTTGTGTAAGAAAAATTTAAAAAAGAAAAAGTTATAAAGTAAAAAATCTGGCTTCTGCCAGACCGCCTTCTCAATTCAACTTACGAAGAAAGTTTAAAGCCGCTCGCAGTTCAAAATGCTCACGCTACGTCCTACACCTTCTGCATTCAACACAATGTTATGCTTTTTTCATGAGTTGAATACAGAAGGCAGTCTGGCGGAAGCTAGTTATTTTACTTTATAAGGTGTTAAATATGGATATTTTTCTTATATAAACGCATTGCTTCACTTCAGAAGGCCTTTATTAACCCCCCGGAGCCGTGTGGAGTACGCTCAGGATGGATGGATGCACTTTTTTGAGTTTCAAACAGGTCGTTTCCGTGCACTGCCATTATAAACCTTAGGAGCATCAGGGTGATTATTAATATAACTCAGATTGTGTTTAATGCGACAGATCACTGTAGCGACTCGTGAACCGATCATCTCTTCCTACTATTTCATTTATAGCATCAAATAAACATGAATGAACATCAGAAGGAATGTTGTTTCGATCGCAAATCATTTTTCAAGTTCAAGTCCACCTACATTAATTTGCTAACTCCCCTGACTGCTTTGTCAGACAAAATGGTGGATTCGGAGTTATGATTGGTTAGATCGCCTGTCAGTCAAACTCCTGGCAAAGGGTAAATTGTGTATGAAGTACAAACGTATATGCTAATGCACACAAATATGCAACACTACCTCTTCTAAAAAGATATCCTGCCCCTTTAAAGTCTGCATGAAACGGAAGTTGTGACTTTTTTCTTCCCTATTGTGATGTATATCTGAATGAAACAGCTTCTTAAACAAGAACAACATTAAAGGAAAAGTTCACCCAAAAATGAAAATTATTTCATAATTTACTCACCCTCATATGACTTTCTTTTTTCACCCAAACACAATCAAAGTTATAATAAAAAATATTCTGGCTCTTCTCATCTTTGTACTGGCATTGAATAGCAGGTGGGTTAATAAACCTACAATGGTTTTTTTGTAAGGAAAAAATATCCATATTTAAAACTTTATAAATAATAATCACTGGCTTCTGGCAACAGCTGTATGAGGAATGGTGACCTCTAACCTGATGTATGATGTATGTGTAATCTTAGCAGGTAGAGGATAGAACAAAACAAAACGCTGGTCATGAATTAGAAGTCTAAAATGAGAAGTTTTAAAGAAAAATGTTGGAGGATTTTGATATAAGAGTAGAAGAACTACGTCTTATGTCATACATCAGGTCAGAAGTCAGACTTCTGCCAGAACTTGATTCTCTAGTGAATGCGTATACCGCCATTGCCAAGTGATTATAGTTTATAAAGTTTTAAACATGGATATTTTTTTCTACATAAACTCATTGCTTTGCTTCTGAAAGCATATTAACCCACTGGATTCTGGATTACTTTTATGATAGATGGATGCGCTTTTTGGAGCTTCAAAAACTCTATTCAATGTCATTACAAAGCTGGGAAGAGCTAGGATATTATTTAATATTGTGTTCAGCTGAAAAGAATGGACCTAGGATGGCCTGAGGGTGAGTAAATTATGGGATTATTTTCATTTTTGGGTGAAATAATCCTTTAAGGCGAGACTTGATTATGTATATGGATAATTGATTGAATTGTTGTGATCTCATTTCAGAGGCTGCGTACTCTGGAGGTCGCATTTGAAGGCTGCATACATCATCAAGGATGTCTTTAAGAAAAGTAACTGTAATGAAAATGAAATTGACTTATTCCTTGTGAAGTGTAAAATACTGTTTTTTCTTAATTACTTTGCAATCTAATGGTTACTTTTCTTAAATAAGACATCCTTGATGATGTATGCAGCCTTCAAATGTGACCTCCAGAGGACGCAGCCTCCGAAATGAGACACAGCGCTCATGTGAGTAACAGGTTGTCCCGCCTTCACGCCGAAAAACACGTCATCAGAGAAGAGATGTTGAGGCAAGAGGAAGGGGAAGTTATTTTGATTAAAGACAAGTATGTACATGGATAAATAATTTATAATAAATCCTGCATTAGAATTATCAATTTGTATTTCATTGTGACTTTAAATGTTGTGTGTCATTTCCTTTGTAGATCACACCTACAAACACAATCCAAAATCAACCACAAAATGGATATCAGATAGCGAGGAATGTTAGTCATCTTCAATGTTTCAAACAGCATTATATCTCAAATTGTCAAACAAACCTTAAATTAAAATACTGGACATACAAATAATGTAGCAATAAAACGCCTCAGATTCCCAATCTTGGAACACCAGCCTAAATTCTTGCTTTCAAAACCTCAAAGTCATACACGAAGGCCAGAGGCAATGTTAGCGTCTTTTCCATATCAGTCCCTGTGCCAAGTAAACACGGGAAGAGTGTGCGTTCCCCTTTAAGAGGCCCCCACCTCTCCCAGCGCGGCGGGAGGCAGAGCACATTCCTGGAACAGCGCGCGAGAGAGAAAAAAATCACCAGCGACCTGTTTCAAGTCGCCCCAATAGAAACTGTGCCTGATTTGTGGCCAATGTTGGAGATGTAAAAAAAAAAAAAAAAAAAAAAAAAAAAAAGGGAGAGAAGAGGAGGAGGAGGAGGTGGGGGAGAGGGAAAACACTAAAGGGGGTAGCTATGGAGATAGAACGTTTTCCTGGCTGCTTTCTTTGACAGGTGTTGAGTGGGGTAAAAGTCTTAAAACAGAATCCAGCATGTACGCCAAAGGTAAAGGAGCTGTCGTCCCTTCTGATAGTCAAGCGAGAGAAAAGTAAGTGAATTGCGCGCGCTTTAAAGAGTCTCGCTTTGCTTATTGCGGACTCGGAACTTTCTAAAACTGTGTGTACTATTGTTTGAAGGTGTATTTATTGTGAATTTGCGCTCTGGAGTGAACGTCCCTGGATCTTTCTAACTTTATAGCCGGTTGTAGCACTTTAATGTTTTTAAGTTGTCCGTGCATTTCGATTTTATTTAAGTTTTGGTGCGCACGTGAACACTTGAACTGTCCAACGCATCCAATCTGAGTGATGTTGCATGCTTGCATCTCTCATTTTGAGGCTTGTACATCTTTTGCATCAACATTAGTTGCTGTGCATCTGTTGTTTATGGTGGATAAATAAATCCGAGTCTTTTTCTCGTGGTTTTCGGGCATGTATTAAAGTTTTGGAGATGTTTAGTACTCGATCGTGTTTGGTGTGAACTCAAAGGTATTTTTTTTAATCTCATCACGTTTGTCTTTGCGTTTTAAAGCTGACTGATAAATAACTTATTTGAGCAATTCTAACATTTGTTTTTCTATAAGAAGCACTGGTGCGTGCATATCTCCTGATTTTATTTTATTTATTTTTTATTTTTTTTATATATATATTTAGTGTTTCGTTGAAGCTTAAAGCACCGACTGTTTATGAAAACTCGTGTTGGTTCAAGTTTTGGTGACTTTTTCCACACTGCATAGTGCAATATTTTATGGTACTACATCACCATGTGATCTTTCCACTGTTGTGTACAATCTGTTACCATAGAAGCAATCTTACAAAAACCTTAAATGCAATAAAGTCTTGTAAAAGTGACTTATAATATTCATAAATCTGTCATATGAGGGTCATAGGCTACTGTTTCAGACTTGGAGACTGCTATAGGACATTTAGTAAGTGAGATGATTTTCAGCTGTTGTGGACATAAAACACACTTAGAAGAAGGGAAGATTTTCAATAAATATTGATAATCATAGTTAAACTGCATGAACAGACTGTGAATATGATGTACAGGAGATCAGCATCCTTTTGTTAAGGTGAGAGAAGTTGCTAACAAGACCATCTTTGTATGCAAATTCTGGAAGAAAGTATAATTGGTGAGGTTTTTCAAACCTGTTTGGAGTCATTTTATCATTCAGATGTTGTTTATCACTTTGAGAATATTCATTTCGGCGTTATGTTTGCATGAGAAGCTTCCCACAAGTTTGTGTTGTCCCTTACAGAGTCTTTATGGAAACAAGGTGTTATCTTTCTGAGAAACTTTAGCTTATCCTGATTTCTTCTCTTAGAATAATTAATGTGAAGTTGTGTGTACGTCCATCATTCAGGTTTTGTATATGTATGTGCATGGATGTAGACGGTTCCCCAAGTGTTGTGTGCCATGGGCAACGCATTAACACTGCAGGTTACCGTTTCTCGTGTTGCATTCAAAGATGTGGTGTAGTGACCACACAGGCTTTGTTTTGTCAAATTTGTAGTCAAACAACTGTGCTATTAATCTCAAGGAAATGATTTCATAGTCAGCTTAGGTTTTTAGGAAGGACTAGTTAAGTTTAAACATCATTCATTGGCATCCTTGGCAAGTTTGCTTGGAGAAACCGCATGAAAAAGTGAACTATGAGGGCTCTATGAATCAGTAATGTCAAGTTTATTGCGTCATTCTTGACTTTAATTAGTTTTAAACAGATTTCAAAGTTTAGTGCACGGCTCACGTCCACAGGTTCGGAAGATTCTATCAAATTCCACAAATTAGCTGGATGCCACAAGAAATTGTGCACTGTGTTTTTTGGAGTGGAAATTAATGAAAATGGATTCTGATCTGGGTCTCCATCTCCTATTTTCTCCCAACATCTTGAGCACTTCTCTGGGTTCCCTGAGTTTATTGGTGTGTCTAAGAGGCAGCGAGTAGGTCTGAATGCATGGTTTTGATTTCATCCAGATGGTTCAGCCTCCTTCATAGAGGTGTTTTCAGCTACATATAAAGGGAATCAAGCATGCACACAGAAACAGGACGTTGTTCTTATGAAGAGCGTCTGATTTGCTCTGTTTTGGATAAACGTTGCTCTCAGACATAGATGAGAATCAATTAATTTTCCATCTTGGATAGCTGGATGTATGGCTTTTCAAGTTTACTTTGAAGAGAGATGTTCTCTGTAATTATTTCGGGGCATATTTAATGATCGCTCTCAGTTGTAACGCGGAAATGTCTGTTTTGTGCATGCGTGTTTGGAAATCTTTTCTAAAAGAGCGCTCATCCGCTTTCATCAGAATAGCTGAGATGGATCGCCTCATGAAAGTTTATCAACATTTTTAATTTGGCACTATTGCTTTAATGAATTTTTCTATCAATCCTTGGTTATTATGAATGAAAGATCAGCTAAGTTGTGTCACAAAGTACAAGGATGTGGAACCAGGCCACACCAACAATATTATGACTTCAAATTTCATGATGTCAATGGAACAATCAGGCCACTTGTGATTGGATTGCAAACCATTTAAGTGCTAAAATCAAGTTTGCCTTTAATTTGCATCTAATGTAGTGTGTTGAATCAAAACGGTAGGCTATTATTTATTGGACTCTGCAGAAAATGTTCATCAGCGACTTGTTTTTGCCCCCACTTTTTTGACTGTACTAACATGTAATATCGTTGATTTAAAAAACAAGATTAAAATGTAGTTCAATTAAAAAATTTATAAAAATCTCTACTTTTGTCAGGAAAAAAAGTGGTCAAAATGTTGCGGTACAAGCCTCTACTACGCGGGTTCATGTTTGCGGTTGCCAGATGTCACTAGCTTGAATCCCCCAATCAGAGCTTTTCAGTTAAAGGCTGGCCCACATTAAAAGATTTTCAAAATATGAAAGACCACAAACATGATGATTAAGAAATCAGATTTATTCCCTATAGTGTATGGAGTCCTGACTGATTACGGGAAATCTTGCAAAATCACTCGCGATCAAACGCGAAAATCAAACGCAAAATCACTCGCGATCAAACATAGTGGACATTGGGCAAGACAAAATGCCGATAATAGTGTTTGGACTGCTTTTTACAGAAAATTTGTTTCAGGTTCAGATTAGGTCGTGTTTTCATCAGTCAGCTCACTTTCTGATTGGATATTGTTTCGTTCCACGTGACAATCTACAGAGTGCATGCACATTTGTCCTCAGGGTTCCCCCCAACCAGTAAGATTTCTGATCATAAATATTCAACATGTTAGATATGATTTTAAGATCGGTGCAGACCCAACATTCTTCCAGGCAGATTCAATCACTCTTAAAGGGTTAGTTCACCCAAAAATAAAATTTGTCATTAATTACTCACCCTCATGTCGTCCCAAACCCGTAAGACCTTCGTTCAACGTTGGAACACAAATGAAGATGTTTTTGATGAAATCTGAGGGTTTCTGGACCATACATAGGCAGCAAGGTTATTGCACCTTTTGAGGTCATTAAATACATTATTAAAATAGTCCATGTGACTACAGTGGTTCAACCTTAATGTTATGAAGTGATGAGAATACTTTTTGTGCGCTAAAACAAAACTTCAAATTCAAAAATTTCTTCTCTTCTATGTCAGTCTACTACGCAGTTGATGTAATGAATGCAGTGCAACGCTTACGTGTTTACATCCGAATGCTGGCTCAGTATTGGCCGACGCTGTACACCTGAGTATCACAACGCATGTGTGTGCTGATGCAGGAGCCGGCTAATAACGTAGAACACGGAAGCGCTGCACTGCGTTCACTACATCAACTACGTTAAGAGACTGACATAGAAGAGAAGAAATTGTTGAAAAAAGTCATCATTTTTTGTTTTTGTGCAGAAAGTGAAAGTGCAATAACGCTAATTCTGATGAAACATGAATATTTTTTTACATGACACAAATCGTTGCTATTATAATTTTGAGCAAAATAACCATGATTATCAATACATTATGCAGCATGATGAAAATATGAGGTTTTCATTGACTAAAACTAGACTAAAATGCCCAAGACATTTAGTCGACTAAACAAAAACATGACAAGGTTGACAATATGATAAAGAAAATATTAAAAATTACATTTGGATCAGGACTAAGACTAAATAAAAAAATAGCTTACAAAACGAACACTAGTTTTAGTGTTTATATTTCATTTATTTATACAAAATTGTATAGAATTTATCGACCAACAAGTAATTATCAGCTTATCGGTATGGGCCAGAACTTTAAAATAGGTCCATCCTTACAAAACAGAAATTGTGCAAATTCATGCAAATGAAACATAGAAGGGTTGTTTGACATGCACCTTTGACATGCAAAAATGGTGTAGAAACAATTTCCACTCAAAAAATTCTAGTAAATTTCAGAATTTATAAAGAAATGGCTTTTGAATTTTGAAGTAGAAAAACTAAAATAGTATTTTCTAATAAAACTTAATCCAATAATCTGGTTACTGGTTTGTTTTTATGTCAAATCTAGCAAAACTAGAGAATGATATCCTTTTAAAACTTCTCTTATAAACTTCAGCCAACTTTCTAGCTCTCCTCACATGCTCTTCGTCTTCACACGAGACCCTGCAGCTGAATTATTGAAATGGAGACAGCAAAGTTCATTTGTTAACTGTCTGCGCTTAAGCTAGCTAAACTTGGCTCTGCCTCTTTTATGTATAAACGGAGTCTTGACTGGGAGCCTCGGGCGAGATGTCAAGATGTGTTCTCAGGTTAAGTCAGGAGAGCTCATCATGATGAGACTGGACACACAGCGAGCCGCCATGCCTGAATGGCAGAGCAAAAGCAGAAACTCGTCAGATATTCCTGTCCATCATCGCAGTATTGGCATCCACGCAGACGTCCGTACTCAGCTGTCAAGGTCTAAATTATCCCTGCTGTGCGGCTCTCAGAAGAAAGCACGTGAAAACGATAGTTCTTGACCGGTCTTACGGAGTCATTAATCTAAATATTAAGTCAATAGGTCCGCCTTCCTATTGCACCCCAAGCTGTTGTATTGCATGAGGATTAGTCGAATGCACACTGAGCTTCTCAGCCTGTTGATCCTCCACCTGCAGTTTTGCTATTAGTCGAAATACCGATATGTTCCTCTGACGGTATGACAAAAAGCGTTCCCTAAAGCCCACCGTAAATGAAGTCCTTCTCAATAATGCCTCAGGCCAAGAGCAGGAGCCCATCATCAACCTGCAGAAGATCCTCAGATCATCTAGAGCTTACAATGAAAATTTCATCCGGCCATTTGTGGGGAATCTCTGTTTGATCCATCTTAATGCCAGCCGGGTTCAAACGAGCAGACTTGTGCTACATGACTCTGTCTAGATGTCCGGTTGTCAACAAACTAATTACCATAGAGCTCTGGAAGCAAAACTTAATCTTCAAATTAGCCAGTGGGATGCCTGAACGACTAGTTTTAACCAGGGATATTTTCTACATTAATCTGGATACATTTGAAAATGGCGTTTTTGTTTCACTAAACTGTCCACATTAGCGTTTAAAAGCATTTCCAAAATCGGCAAACACTAAAATCATCTTACTGCACATGTGTAATTTGTAATAAAAGCTCACTGAAATGATACAACACATGTCTGAATGATGACTAGTTGACTAGTTTTAACCGTGGATGTTACGATAATGTAGGCTACGACTACATTAATTCTGATACATTTGAAAATGGCGTCTTCGTTTCATAGACATAGTTTCATAGATTCGTAGACAATAGCATTTTCAAGTTTCTCATCCACACTGAAATGTCAGAAAATTCTAAAATCATCTTGCTGCACATGCGTAAAATGTAATAAAAGCTCACTAAAATGAGACCGAGACCAGTTATAATAAAGTTCTCAAGCTGTTCTTCTAGCATGATCAAATATCTCACAACTTACTGTTGCGTCCATTCAGTCGCTGTTCCATGTCTCGGCTAAAACGCAATTGCCGCAGGACAACAATTGCAGGTACATTTTCTGTCATCTTTGCAGGAATGTAATTGTACAAAATAACATTTATCTTTAGCAATATTGTGAAAGTCAATAGCACATAGCAGGCACATACAGGTATAACCATAGCTATCTATGCGTCACATGACTAAACGTCATAATTTTCAAAAACCTCTGTTTTCACAGTCCACACAATGGAAAAATGCCATTTTCAGATGTAGTCCAACAGTTTTTCAGCCTAACAAGTTTGTCTAAATGGTCATTTAAACACTGTTGTTAAAAATCTCAAAACTGATAAAGATGTTAGAAAAAATGTAGATGAATGAATCAACAAGTAGTGGAAGTCCATCTTTTTGGGAATGATGTGGAAGGGTGGGCGTTAATGCTGTTCTGAGGTCAGTGTGTCAGCCAGTTGATGGAACTCATAACATAATTGTGTGCTTCTATCACATTGCTGGAAGAACCTGCTCAGATTTTCTGTGTTTTTGAGAAAATGAAGTGTGACATGAGTTCTGCAAAATACTTAAGATCATGAATTTCCATTTTTCTAAATGTTAAAAATGACTGTAATTAAATTAGAAGCAAAACTCTGAAATCTTTTCCTCGTATTGCACAAAAGTACAACTTTGTTGACAGCTGTAAATATACTTGAGGGTAGCTCCTAAAATGAGTACGTCTGATGAAACACCAAGAAATAATTCAGACGTTTGAGGGGAAAATGAGTCCTTGGTATTTGATCCTTGAAGTTGTTCTTTTGGAGATGCTCTTTAAATAGCAATGGGGAGCGTATTTCGTGGACAGATAATGCATTTTTATTAGGGCTGTCGATTTTTATAATTTTGAATCCAATTAGTTACATGTAATTCATTGCATTAATCACATATATTAATATTTGCTAAAACAAATGCCCCAAATGAAGATAATTCAACATTTCATTACAATTAGATTAGTTTAATATACATTACATAGTGGCTTTCAAAAACATTGATTGAATTGCTCTGATGCTAGGACAACTTTTTTTTTTTTTTATGGGTCAGAGAAATTGCATGATTTTTTTTTTTTTTAAAGGTAATTAATAAAATTAAATTTTTTTTTTAAATAAATGCACTAAATTACTGCATTTAATCTTAATTTACTTTAATAATTTCTTTTTTTTTATTCAGAAATATAATTGAAGACTACATTTGTTTTTGTTTTTTTTTTGTTTTTTTTTTATGTTCATATTTAACTTTTTAAATTAATAATATGCCTATTAAACATACATCACTGTTCAAAAGTTTGGGGTAGAATTTTTTGCTCTTTGTGAAAAAAGTCTCTCATGCTCACCAAGACTGCATTTATTTTATAAAACGCAGCAAAACAGTAATATTGTGAATTTATGTTTAATATATTTTAAAATGTAATTTATTGCTGTGATGCCAAAGCTGAATTTAGGCATCATTACTCCAGTCTTCAGTGTCACATGATCCTTCAAAAATCATTCTAAAGGCGCTTTTCCACTGCGTGATGCCGCTCGGCCTGCTTTACTTTCGGTTTGCTTTTCCACTGCAGTTTAGTACTGCTTCAAAGTGGGTGGGATTATAGACTGATTGTTATAGTTGCGCATCTACTGACCACGATACAGCCATTTCATTTTTCAAGTTGAGTGCGACAATCGTTTAAAGTAAGTCGTTTTGCGAACAAATGATACTGTTACTGACTGTTTAAATCTAGTGGGTTTGGTGTCTCATGTTTTAAATCCAATGACGCTAGTAGTGGTGATTCTCTCTGACCAATCAGTTATCTGCAGTGTTTACACATTAGTAACGGTACGGCTCGCTTGGAAGTGGCACTATTTAAGCAAGCCATGCCATTCCATATCGAGCCGTCCTATGAAGTGGAAAAGCACCATAATATGCTGATTTGCTACTCAAGTAGTATTTCTAATCATTATCATTTATCGGTGTTGAAAATAGTTGTTGTTTATAGTTGTGCTGCAGTATTTTTAATAGAAGTCTTTTGTGACTTTGTCTTTTGATCACTTTAATGCATCCTTGCTGCATAAAAGTAGTATTTATAAGTAATCTTACTGACCCCAAACTTTTGAATGGCAATGCTGTGATACTTTTGCTATGGTATCAGTTGGTATAAAGAACTTTGAATTATCACTTGTGTTTTGTGGTCTTCACCTCAAATCTCAGATTTCACACAATTTTCACCAGTCTGCATTTCCAAGAATGTTTTGCGACTGAGCACCAGTGAGGTTTCAACAGGCACCAAAGTTAATTGCTGTAATGTGTTTGCTTGTCCATCTAAAATGGGAAAGCCAGTGGAACTGCATTTTTCTAACTTGGTTTGGGACCAACCCGAAATCGACGATTTAAAGATAAACCCTCAAGTCGACTGAGATTTACAATGCCTTTTTCCACTTTTGTCTTGCAGGTTAGCTTTATATGTGTATGAGTACTTGCTGCATGTTGGCGCACAGAAATCGGCACAGACCTTCCTGTCAGAGGTAAGTGGTATCACACGGTCAGCTTTCCCAAGCAAACACCTGTTATTGTGTAGTCTAAAAATATGAATACGAATTCAAGGTGGATTTGAGGACAAAAATGAATATTGTCTTATTCATGAATTGATTAATGAATCAATCAATTCCAATTGCTTTGTTTCAGCAAGTGTGAACTGTTATTTTTTTGTAGTATACAGAGATATTTACAGTTGTTTTATCTTTAAACATCATAGTTTCTCATTAAAGCACTCTAAAAGGTTCTAGAGTGTATATTTTTTTAATGTCTTTGTCTCTGAACTCAGATATTGTGTCAGTCAGCATTTGTGCCCTGCTGGAAACTTCTTGTTTAGCAGGGGTTTTTTTCTTTCCAAAGTGTCCTCCATTTACCTGCTAAAACATTGAAAGGTCTTGATCAATAAAGGGAAGTGTCGTTGCTATGATATTACGTAACATGTCACCAGCAACTGTGTTTCTAAAAATCCGTTGCAGCTTTACTGAGGGGGCGCAATCAGAGCATTAACATTCGTGCGGCTACTGCTGGCATAGTAAAGTGGATCGTCAGTACGGTTTTTATGGAGCGGTGGAGCTTCTGCTGTAGATGGTGTCAGTGTCGTTCTCACTATATGAACATTATATGGAGCTTGAGTACACTACATGACTGGAGTGGAGGTGATGCCACCACTTCTGTTCAGAATCGCTCTTAAACACGACAGCATGTTAAAAGTCTGATTTAATGTTGGCCTCTGTGGGAATAGGTGCAATTGGTTTGTAATACACTCTCGATCTCCTGATCTGCTGTAATGCTCTTTTAAGGCCGATCAAAGACTTTTATTGGTTTGTCGTTTCTTTAATAAGTTATATGGGCTTTGATAGCCTATCCTTTAATTGAATCAAGAAGCCGGTTCATGTGGAACTTAATTTAGTTGCATTTTTAAAGACTTTGCTGACCTGGAGTCTTGAAATTTGTCACAATGTGTTTTATTGTGCTTTATGTTGGAAGGTATTCATAGTTGTTGGAGGTAGCAGGTGATGATCAGCTTTTCATTTGCTCATTTGAATTAATATGCGAGCTGCTTTTGACTAGATGTGTTTTTGTAGTTATAAAGATGTGTAAATGTTAATTGTTTGACATTATAAGACATTAACAAGATTGTGTAACTCTTTTTTAGTGCTTCAGGACCTTTACAGATTGTGAACTTTTCAAATGTTATCATCTATCTTATTGCATTTGCCGTGGCCCTCTGGTACCTGCTGCGTTTGTTTGTGTGGGTATCATTAAGTGTTCCCAGTGCACTTCCAAAAGCTCCCAGTGTTTTTAAATGTTTTGCTCAGACAGTTTGACAAAGATGAAGCACTGTGCCAAAGTCTAGCCTTGTGCTTGTAAGAAGCTCCTGGGACCTTGGTCAGACTGGTGAGGTGTTGTCTCTGAATTTTAGCCAGTGTAGGGTGGCATGATACATTGATATTTAAAAATGTACCACAGTGGGAAATCATGATTTTACGCATGTCAATTCCTGGACAACTCAATACAAGTAAGATTCTTTAAAAATGGCTTTTAATGCATTTTTAGAATATTATTTCACTCAATAATTTATCTAAATCAAGTCCAGATGAGATGTTTAATACAGGATATCCGTGGGGTATTAAAAAGCATTAAAAGTCATTAAATAGATTTTTGCGAAAATTAAGGCCTTGAATGGCATTAAAAAGCATTAAATTTCATTTCTACAGGCATTACATTTTTAGATAGTTTTAAAGAAAAATAATACTACCACTTTATTCTGAATAAAGCTTAAATAATTAATAACTTTGATTTGCTGTCGCAAAATGTACATTGGTGTGATACGCACATGGAACAAGTTTAGTAATTGACCTTTCGCCGGGAGTTTGATTGACAAGCGATCTAACCAATCAGAACGCAGAATCCGCCATTTTGTCCGACAAAGCAGTCAGGAGTTAGAAGATTAACCATGGTGGAGTTAAACTTGAAAAAATTGTGTGTATTGACGTCTTTCCGCGTTTTAAACAACATTCTCATGTTCATTCATGTTTATTTGATGCTATAAATGGACTAGTAGGAAGAGATGATCGGTTTACGAGCCTCTTGAGCTGAGGCGCTACAGCAATCTGTCACGACCATGGAACCTGCTCTGTCTTGTCTGACGACGTGTTGTCAGTATCCTCTTTGCTCCGCGATGTATTTTTCACTGCGTGTGGTGTGACAGCGCTACGGCTTGTCGGACAAAGCAACAGTAACTAAGGGGGGTGGGTCTTTGCGAAGGGTCAATTGCCTCTGGACGGTGCAAAATTACCGTAACGCAGTTTTGAACAGCGGTGCACTGGAACCCGGAGACGGAAGGCTGCATCAGTGTTGCCAACTTAGCGCTTTTTCAGGCCCCCTTTGCGACTTTTTTCTGAGAAAGCGTGTTGTGACAAATATAGCGACTTGTTAACCTGATTCCTAGACCCCCTGGTACTGCCACACGAGCATGAGATCTTGCTCTGTCAGAGAACAAATAAAATAGATACTATTGCTTCTAACCTGAGTGATCATTTTACCTGTACATATAGCCAAAATCACAGCAAATGTCTTTATCTTATCTGTATGGTGATTTTGTCATACAATGTCTCGATTATAAATCAGGATTTTATTGCTGGTTTAACATGTCAGGGCTCGAACTTTACTTTCCCTCCTGGACAAAGACCTGATTAAAACATAAATACCAAAAAAAACAAACAAAAAAAAAAAAAACAGCAACTTGGGAATCACCAAAACGCGAGTATGACTGATTTTATTACATTTAGTGTTAGTGCCGATCGATAGTGGATGATAATAGGCTGTGTATAATGTATTGACGATAACAAGGTTGCACTGTTGAGGCTCGCGCACCATTTCAAGGAGAAATGGAAACATGAGCCAATCACACACAAAAAGAAACTCCGTTAAACATAATGCAGTAAAAATTCAAAATGTGGAGTTTTTATAACTTGATACAGTTAAGCAAAATCACATGACCAAAAATGCTGTTTTCCTAAACAGGCTACCATCATGATTTAAAAACGTGACACTGATTGCAAACAGTTCAATTAAGTAGTTAATATCAAGCCACTTAAATTTTAGAAGGAACATTGACTGTTGTTGTTCTATTTTAGCAGTAATAATAGTTTCAAACAAAGATCACAGCAGTACCAAAGTGCAACGCTCAGCCTTGTTTTCATTACTGAATCACTCAGCGTTTTGAACGAATTGGTTGAGTCAAAGATTAAATGACCTATTCATAAACAAATGCCTCATTCTTGAATGAATCAGACATTTTAATGAATCATTTGAATGAATGAATCAATGACCCACTCATTAATACGGTTACTTGCCGCCACCTACTGGTGGTTTAGTTTCATTTTTAAAAGTATCATTTACCCCCCCAACATTTCATATTTGTATTTTCAAAAAAACATTTAAAACAATCCCATAACATTAATTAATGCAGTGGTAATCATTTAAAAATATGCAGATATTCTGCAATATTCTGAAAGGATATTGCTTCAGAACAAATTTATTTTTCCACCACCACCACAAAAAACAAACAAACAAACAAAACTAGACAAGCAACACTTCCAGACAAGCAACTGTTTTACTCGTACAAGTGAATGACCGATTTACGCGTGTCCACATGGCAAGGCTTAATGTCGAACCCTGTATGTAATCTTAATGGGCCACGTTTCAGTCACAATTTCATATTGTCTGCCAACAAAAACAGAAAAAAAAAATATTTATTCCCAATAAATTTTATTAGGAATTTGGCTGTATTAAAATATATTATGTGAGCAAAAGGGTAGCAGCAGAGAAGCAAACAAATGTAAAGGGCTAGCACTTGGCAGAATGCGAATACAGCAATGACATGATGAATTTTGTCTAATTGCCATATGTCGTCATGTATCGACATTTAAGGCCTTTGCACACTGAGTCCGAAATTTTTGCATGCGTTTTTTCGTATTCGCAATCCTAAAAATTCGTCATGCACAGAGACCTTGCACACTGAGTCCGATGCGTATTAATGAATGCGTTGCGAAAAAAAAACGCAAAACAAATCACAAAACAATACAAAATGAAGTCTTCAAGCAGCAGTGAGCACGATTAGTTGTCTCCTCTCAGGAAAGACGAAATATTGGGTCCATTCAATCCCGAGATTGCATAGAGAGAAAGGAGAATTCACCTCATCAAGGAGCTGCGGGATTATCCCGAGCGTTTCAAAGTTTACTTCAGGATGTCAGTGGCTCTGTTTGATGCTTTACTACTGGCACAATCTGTCTTTATATTCAGTCTCTTTGTATTCCTCACGTTGTTTGTCATTCAGTGCTGCTGTTTTGTGCTGTACAAGACGTGGATCAACTTGTCAGATTCGCGTATGGTGGCTCTGAATTGTCAAATTGTCTCTCAAAATGCGTGCCACGGATGCGAAAAACGCAGAAAATCGAACCTGATCCGAATATTTTTTTGACGGATGAAAGTTTCGGAGGCAGTGTGCAAACGTGATTGACATAAAGTGAGGTTGAATTTATTTTTTAATGTGCGAAAGTTTCGCATGCGAATTTCGGACTCAGTGTGCAATGACCTTTTAGCGACATATATATGCCATTTAAAAAAATAAAAATTGGCATTAAAAAGGCATTAAAAAGCATTAAATTAGATTTGATGAAACCTGTAGAAACCCTGTAATAAAACTTAAGTAATTTTCCTCTCTTTATGGTGAAATTTTATCAATCAGTGTTTAATATTGTTTTTTTCTTTGTTTTTTTTACAAATATTAAAGAAAAGTTAGCAAATGCATAAGAAAAAATCTAAAGTTTTATTTGTTTTTAGCTGCAATTCTTGTACATTGTGTTGAAATAAAAAGTAATACATGCGAGCATGTTTTTAATATATTCCACTTTTTTTTTATTATCCTAATGATTTGTCGAATCCTATAGAAATTGACCAATTGATCGGATTTGCCGATTAATTGGCACCGATAACAGATTGCTGAAACAAACGTTTATCGGCAAAAATTCATACCGATTAGTTTTTTTTTGTTGTTTTTTTCTGGATTGCGTCCATTGCTGGAGCGGCTGAGAAGGGTCCGCTGTCGTTATACAGTACGAGAGTGTCCTATCAAATGATCACTGAGTGCGTTTACAAGCACCCTCATAATGCGGTTTTAATGGGATTTTGGCAATATTGCATTAAACTTTACCTCATGTAAACGCAATACTTTGATCAAACAAATGCAATTAAGCTCATAATCGTAGAAACCATAATCGCATTAAATTAGGTTGTGTACACCGATTTTATCGCAATAAACAGGCATGTAAACACCTTAAATGCACTAATACAGATCTGAATAGTAGTGTCAAAAGTACCGACTTTGGTACTGAAATTTTAAAAATGTGATGCTTTGAACACTTGAACAGATTCGTAAACACCTGATTGGCCATTTTGTTGACATGCTCATTGAATATGTCTGTGATTGGCTTCAATGATCAACGCTTCAAAAACTTTGTAAGTAGTCATCAATGACACTCTTTACTGAGCGCTTACACAGATACACACGGGAGCGTTTGAAAGCAGGCGTCTATCGCAGATCATCCAATCACAGTCATATCCGATGAGCATGTCAACACAATGGCCAATCAGTGGTGTTTACAAATCCACTCAACATCGCTCAAAGCATCACATTTTAAAAATTTCACTGACAACCCAACTCGCTGCGTAGTCTCTACTCCCTATCTTCATCCAGACGCCGCAAAGAACACAAAGGCAGTGTAGGCAAACACGGCATTGCGATGTTCATCGTGGTGCCAGATAATATCCAGTACATCAATAAAGTATTTTGAATTTGATTCGAGGGGATTAAAACAGTGTCCAATAACATGCATACTTTGTGCCTATCTGAGTGTAGTATAACCATTCTTATTAGCAAATAATTCAGAGTAATCAAAATTGCATGTAAACTGAGTTCTGAAGAGTTCTGCTCGTGTAATGTAAACCTCTTACTGCGATTAAGACCTTACTCTGATTATGAGAAATAATTGCATTATTGGTGCACATGTACAGTAAACGTAGTGGCTGACACCTTTTGGAGTTTGTTTTGACACGTGAGCTGTGCACTGCACAGAGCGGGGCATTTCAAATAAAGATTTGAAACCTAGACAGTGAAATGGTATGTATACCGTACACTACCATATGAGTTTTCATATCATTATAAAGAAAATTAATTTGTTGGCTAGATGCTGCATTAGTAGAGGACAACAGTATGTTTGCTTGTCGAGGCTGAGAGTACGCTAACACTAGTATCTCAAGCGGTTAAAACACTGTGACCACACACGCAAGCCCGACCCAGATGTATAATTGTTACCATCTATGTACATTTGTTTATATCCAGAATGTAGCTTTTGTGCATTTGTTATGCTGAAAAGTTGCATATTAAAGCTATTGACATGAGAAAGCAAATTGATATGTTCATGCAGCAGACAAAAACAAATTAGAAACGCATCTGATTTCAGTTATTTTTTTTATTTTTATTGTCCACTGTAATAGCCTACATATTTTGTTATTTTGATTAGATAATCAAGTGTTCTAAAATAAAAGAAAATAAAGTTTGAGAATATACATACAGTATACATATGTATCTATTTTCAATGCTATGGTCTTTGTGTAGATATGGCCATCTTTAAACATAACTGTTTTTATTTGTATGAAATGGTAACACTTTGCATTAAGAGTCCATTTGTAACATTAAGTGATAGTTCATCCAAAAATGAACATTGTTATTAATTATTCACCCTCATGTCATTCCAAATTTGTAAGACTTTCGTTCATCTTCAGAACACAAACAAAGATCTTTTTGATGAAATCTTGAGTTTCTCCATAGACCGCAAAGCAACTGACACTTTTATGCATCAAAAAGTTCTCAAAGTGATTGTAAAACTAATACATATGAATTGAGTGGTTCCAAATTTTCTGAAGAGACATGATCGCTTTATATGATAAACAGATTTAATTTAGGCTTATATGTATATATGTATATGTGTGTGTATATATTTATTGTATATAAAAACATTGATCAGCGAACATGAACAGAGGATGCTTGATGTGTGAGAATAAACCTCATTGGTTCTCACAAGCATCAAATGTTTAAAAGGTACAGTACATTTTCAATGTTCAATTTTTGTAATAAAGTTCAGCATTATTTTATGTGGTTCATTCAGTATCCATTCTAAAACTACCGGTTGATTAATCGGTTATTGGGCAGCGTGGTCCAACCTAGTTGTTATTATCTGTATTTTTTTATATATATATATATATATATATATATATATATATATATATATATATATATATATATATATATATATATATATATATATATATATATATATATATATATATATATATATTAAAAAAAGAATGTACTGCAGAAAAGTATTGATAATTATTAAATCTCTTGTCAGTTATAGTTTAATTGCATTAGTTGCCTAAGGCTGTTTATTTGTTGCCTCTGGTATTGATGCCATCATTTTGGTATTAATCCAGCCCGGTAGCATAGTCTTAGAAAGGCAAATTCTACAACTTATGCATGCAAAATTAGTCTGTACTCTGAAAATAAATATTAAAGAGTCAAGAAGTAAACAGATGGCTGTGTTTACCAACGTTTCAGTGTTTTTGTAATGGTGGTAGGGCGTCAACATGCGTGCCGGTGACAGTCGTCATTACCGCTGTTGCTATTCAATTAGCCGAACACTCGTCAGATCTCAAGACCTTAGCGCAGGCACACTCGTACACCACAGGGGAGGTCTTTCGGCCCGGGCAGGTACACAGCAGGAGGACGCACCTGTGCATTGAAGCTTAATGAGGGAGCAGTCACCTGCTTGTTCCCTTTGCCACCTCACAATTACTGCTGAAACTCCCTCTACTTACACCTTGGACCTCAAGGGGCTACACAACTCTGCACAGATCAGCACAAACACACACACATACACACTTTAAAACATTGTTAATCAGTCCCTTACATCAGGGAGACTCAGAATAATGCACATCAGCTTTTTGGGTGCATAGTTATGGACGGGGCATGTTCTAAAATCAATATGTCTGTTTGCAAAAGTAGCATCTGTTACAGTGGTAGGCTGAGTAGATTTATTCTGTAAAGACAGAGTGAACATGACTTGATTTATTGCATAAAATCACCATTAGCTAATACTTGGTATGGTGTGTTATGAGGACATACATTGGATATATTATACATTAGTAGGGATGCACCGATATGATTTTTTTGGGGCCGATACCGATTTTAACAAATAATTATTGGCAGATACCGATATTTGTCACTTCCTCTCTTATTTGAAATTTTGTCATCAAAATAGATAGTATTTTGATAATTTTTTAAATAAGCAAAGTTCAAAAACACCTGCATGAAAATGTACTAGCAGGTTTATTACTGCATCATCAAATAATTTTTAATGAACATGGATTGGATCCATTTAACATTCAGCAGGCCTACATAAAGACATCAGAACAAAGATACATATGAAGTAAACAGTGCTTTTTAGGTAGGTTTAATAGTTTTTAGGTACAGAAATAAAGTAAACAAATGTAAAATAACACTGCATATTCTTCACTGTATAAAATATATATATATATTAATCCTTTTTTATTATAACAGACCTTATTGTGATTAATCTTCTAATTTGTTTTTGTATACATTTTAATATTTTTTGTAAGTTTAAATATGTATGAGATCTCCTTTACTAAGGCGGGACTCTTATTTTGATGGGTTTTCTCGTCTACGGACCTATAAGGGTAATTTGGATGGGGTCCGCTACACTTATGAAAGTTACAGAAGTTAAGAATAGTCAAGAATAGTGTGTGATCTTTTGTTATTTGATTAACATTAAAGCGCAGATAGCAGTGCTAGGATTACGCAACAGTTATTATAAAGCTCAGTTCCTTCACACATTTAATTAATAAGCCATCGGTTTATTATATCTGCCTTTTTCCTGCTACAGCCGATATGCCGATGTTTGTAAATTGAGCGAAAATCGTGCAATACATATCGGTGGCCGATACATCAGTGCATCCCTATACATTAGGGTTAAATGTTTCAGTTTTGTCTGGAATTTATATTTTTAAGTTGCATGGTAAAAGCTTTTGAAGCTACAACCATACACATTCAGACAGGAATTTTGGTCATTACATTATGATTGCATTGTTTTGAGCATCTATTTAAGCTAGAAAACTTTTTAGTATCATGAGGTATCCATATATCACCTTAGAATGTGTGTCGGTCAGTGACCCTAAACCAATGTAACCTAATTATAGGACTTATTTAGGACTGTCTATTCAGCTGGTCATTCAAACAACAAGGCGGATAAATGGTTTAAGTATTTTTTTTTTTTTTTTTTACATCCCTACCTTGCCATTGGTCTGTTGAACCAAGAGAACTACATGTTTATTTTGTTTTACACTGTTTTACTATTAAAATAGAGCTTTTTAACTATAGTTCATGCTTTCTGAGGCTGCTCTGTTCATACTTGACCTCTTTTTCTCTGTCTCTCTCTGTCTGTTTCTACCATTTTAGATCCGATGGGAGAAGAATATCACATTAGGAGAGCCTCCTGGATTCCTGCACTCATGGTGGTGGTATGTATCGATCTTGTAACTCAAAACCCCTAACATTCTCTGACGGTATGCCCATGCTAGCCATTAGTAGCAGTAGAGGAGCCTTAATGAACGACAGTCCATTATTCTTGGAAGTAGGTATCTCCTTATTACATTTATATTTGTATGTTGCCATACAGCATTAGGCTTGTTTCACATTCAGAAGTTGGAGGAAAATTACTAGTAGAGGTGATCTTTGATTGATTGTTGTGGATGGATTTGAAGATCTCAAAAGAGGATGACTGTTGACTGATTTAAAGACAGGTTTTTGTATTCCTCTTTGTTGGCTTCCACTCTATGAACCTTAGCCAGGGTAGAGGCCATATTTAATTTGAATTAAAATGAGGCTGCGAGGGCTAGATGTACAGTCAATTCAATAAGGTCTTATATCCACAAAACTATTGAAGAGACCTGCATTGAGCCTACAAGTCTTCTTAACTTGCTTAACCACCAATCCTCCCTTGGTCAACCAGCAGAGAACCAAGAGCCAAGCATTTTTTGTGGACTAACTAGTTATCAAAAAGCTGCCATATACCAGTTAGAATTAGCTTGGAAATTAATGTTGATCTGAGCTGTTTTTTAATTTCAACAGGAAATAATTTTTTTCTGGAGTTTTATGTTCTCTGGTAATTTTTCGGATAGACACATTTTCAATATTTTGTCTGCCGAACTATCGAGCCAAAGGTACATGACGGTAGAACCTATTGAACGGTCTGAACATCTATCCATACCAGCCTTATTTTACTGGAACCAAATGAAATATGGCATCTGTCTTGACTTGGGTCCTTTGGAGACTCTTATGTTGGTCTGGAATTCACGTTATGTTCTTAGCTTACTCAAAAATAAGATCAGTGTGTATAGATCAGGTTCACACAAAGCAGTGTGTTCATTTATCGCACACTTAACTTTTTCTCCATCTTGGATTACTGGCTCCCCTCTGTGAGATTATTAGGAGTCTAGTAGGTTTTGGAGGTTCCCTGTATGCTGTTGACACTATTGGAGGGGACGTCTGTCTGGAGCTATAGCACGTAGAGGAGGGGGGTCGTGTCGAGGTTTTAGGGATTCGAAGGGGCCATGGAGTACCGCCCTCTTCACCAACCCCCCTCCCCCAAACAAAAGGGCCAGATGGTAAGGGAAAGCCAACCCCTCCCCCCTGTGCGTACCCCCACCAACCTTTGTCTGGAGGCCTGTCCTTTGTTTGCGGAAGAACCCTCAAACGGATTAACTCCTTGCATTCCAATCTTCTTTGTGTTAAACAGCCAAATCTCCTTCTTCACTACCCCCCTTCTGCATTTTCTTCCCTTCTGTCTAAGGCAGTTTCCTGTTGTAAGGGGGTTTGAATGGTAGCACCAGGCTCTGGGGTGGGGCAGAAGGGGGTGGAGGCAAAGTTTGGTGAGAGGGTCAGTCATCCACATCTGTTGTAAAGCGAGCAAGGGGTTGGGGGTGGTGGTTTTAGTTGGGGTGCAGGTGTGGATTGCAAAAAAAGGTTGACCGTTTGTGATTAATCTTACGCATAGATTTGTTTAATCGATTTCTGGTAAGAAAGGAGAAAGTTGAGCCATAGAAATGTTAAATGGATTTACTTTCAGATGGCCTATGGCTGACATCCTCCTTTGTGAATGGTAGAGATGACTGAAAAGCCACACAGAAGTGTTTACCTCCAATACACTTTAATTTAAATGCAACTGTATAATACAGGAAACAAACAAAAAAGAAAGGGTGTTATGGTTGTGTATACCTCAAAGTTGACCTGGATATATATAAAACATGTAGAACACAATATGTCTTTAAATAATTAATCATACTGCATCTTTTTCTATTTTCATGCAAATGAAAAGGCAGCTGATTTACATTTTATACTGATAATCTCTTAGGTCAAGTCATGTTGTATAATATTGCATTGATGCTGAGAAGGACATGACATAATTTTCTAACAAGCGTTTTCTATGTGGTACTTCTGATGGATAGCAGCACGTGTTTAAAGTCATTTCATGTTTCTGGTCTTATAGTGAATAATTAATTGGTGTATGTTGTTCCAAGAATCAAAACAGTCAAATAGCTACTTGGGCATTGTTTTCTCATTTTGTCTTTTTGTAGTATGATAAGTAAACTCACACGCCATCTTGTTTCTTGCTGAATATACTAAAAAATGTCACACTGAAGTATTGGAAGTACATTGGAAGTACACTTTTTTTATTTTGATGTCTGTTTTGTCTTACACTGCATTCACACGGGGCGTCTGCGTTAACGCTTCTCATTTACTTTGAATGGGTGACGTCATGTGTTGCCGAACTGAATTGTGGGTTCCGTCGCGTTGCATTACTCACGTTGCTCGTGGCAGAAGTTGAAGATTTCTCAATTTTTCAAGCGCCAACACAGGCGTCAGCCAATCAGATCGCCTTATGCAAACACACAGCAGTCGCTAGCCAATTGCGTTCATGCAACACCGGAAAGTAAAGTGATTTGTTGTTATCACTATAACGGTCGCGTCAGCCCAAGCTTCAGACACGCCCTCCGTCAAGCGTTGACGTTGACGCCCTGTGCGAATGCAGCGGTATATTATCAAAAGGAACAAAATGTTGGAGACATGGTATGGTGGGAAGTCTACATGTACAGACCTGTTGCATTGTGGAACTTATGTAGGGACAAGTTTGAATCCAGCGTTTTGGGTCATTTCATTCCCATCCCCCCTTTTTTGAAAATTTTTCTAGTTTTTTGTTTTGTATTTTGGCTTTGTTTATCTATTTTATAAAATAAAGTTTGTAGCTTTTATTTTGTTTCATTGTAGTTTCATTTTTCACATAACAAGATTTTGAATAGTTCCGCACCTGTAATAGCACACTAATATTTTGATCTGTCACACTTCCTCATGTCTTAAAAGCCACTCGGGTGTGTCATGCATGTCACCAAACCAGCTATTTAAAGACCAACTTTCCAACATTTCCTGTGTATTCATGCAAATCACACAAGCATTAAGGAAGTTTTCTTGCTGATATAAAGGTAATCGAACACACTTCTTTTTTTTTCTTTTTTTTTTTTTTTTTGAAAACGCTTTTCAGTAACAAAGTGTAACTGGCGTCTTATTTCATTTCCCCTGCACCCTGATTGGATTTGAGATGGTCCTGCTGTCTCCCTCCAGCAGCTTTCCGACAAAGCTGCAATCTCTTTAACGGCGGCTGATAGATATGATAATGCCGCCCGGCTTTATTGTGAACTGACTGAAGGGCACAGAACAGGCATGACGTTCCCCTGTCAAAGTGCCTTTCTTGCTTTTTCTTTTCCCTTCCTTTCACCTGTTTTATTTGTTTCCTGGTTTATGGCTTCTATAGAATGTGAGGTGTTAATGTGTAGTGCCTCCTGCTGAGCACGCATTTACTCACTTATCTATGGATCTTGTATGGCATCATGTCGTCTTTCGGTTCTACTTCCTTTTTTTGTCTTTTAGTTGGAGTATATCATCTTCAACATGTTACAAATATATCACCTCCAAGTTTGAAAGGAGTAGTATGACTTTATGTATTCTGTGTAATTTTTGAAGAATATCCCACAGTGAAGGAGCTCAAAACTGACCAAAAGCAACATAAACGTGATCCACAGAATACTGTATACATTTTTTTTTAATGGCTTTGTGTGAGGATCAGACTGAAATGTATTCAATGAAAATCCTGACATCTGCCCTAGCTATCTTTGATGCATCAGGTGAGTTCATTAGAGTACTATGATTCAATGAAAAGAATAAACTCAAAAGAACAATTCATTCAAGAAATCTATTTCATTCAGGTTCATTTCATATCATTCAAGGTCATCTAGTTCTCAAAAATGATTAAAAATGATCAGTTTATTTAATCTTCACAAATCTACCATATGAACTACCTTTATTATAGCCTACATATTTCTGTGTTGCTTTTGTGTTCTTTTGAAAGTTTCAATGTCTGCAGTCATCGTAATTTCATGGAAAAGGGTGACTAGTGCAGTCTTTAAAATTTCAATTTTTGTGATCCATGGAAGATAAAGTCATATGAAATATGGAACGAATATTTAAATGTAACTAGTATAAGCTCAATCTGCATGTAAATCTAAACCATTTTTACTGCAGTTCCTCTACTTTTGTAGTTTGATGAGCTGAACGTTGTTTAACCTTGCTCTCTTATTCCAACCATAAACAGTGAGTGATTTATGAAAGCTGTCATAAGCTATCCTTTGCGTTATGGTCACGAACACAAATCCGTCAAATGGTTTCCACTCCACGGCAAGATATATGAAATGGGTGGAAACTGATTAGCCCCATTGACCTGTCGCTGTTCCGTGAGCGGCCTATTTTGTCCTTTTTGCAATCTGTCACATCAAACGTAAGCTTTTTCCCCACATTCAGAACAGAAGTCTAATTTTGTTACATCAGCAGAAATAATGCACAGCGGTAAAAAGTGCTGCCTCGGAAGATGGAACAACTTGCGTTCGTTTTCTTAAGCCCTGCTTCAGCAGCTTTTATGAAGCGTCCATTAAATCAATATCTAAAGAGTGAGAGCGGTTTAATGCCGACCTGTTTAACAGGTACTTATTTTCAATGAAGTAATTAAGGGACCATTTGGATTGCAACCTGCTCCCCCTAGCAGCCCTTAAGGACTGTATTTCCTTAATTAACAAATATCAAGCCTAATTGATTAGCCACTTGCAGGTCGCACCTCATAAAGTGGGAAGCTATCCAGGGGGTTATGATTGCAGTGACCCAGCTTTGATAGAAGCTGTCAATTTCTACTGAGTATGATGCTGAAGAAGATCTGTTTTCTGTTAGTCCTCTCTGATGTGCCTCTGATGTACACCGACAGTGTACTGGAGCCAGTGCCTGATTGGAACCATTTCACAAATGTTCCAAAACACAAAAATCGACACAGCGTCGCCCCCTAAACCCTCTAGGTTGCAGAACCCCAATTTGGGATTCGATAATAAATCAATAATAAATCATGAGTTTGTTAATCTTGACTGGCAAGGATTCGGTTCACGTCTGCTCCGTGCCTCTACCAATCAAAACGGTTTTGAACAGAGTAATCAATGCGAGGGACTCCACAAAAAACAGCAAAATTAGTGACCTTTTCAGGGCTTCAAGTGCAGGTCAGTTTCATCTGTAAATAGGCTCCTGTTTTGTCTTCGTTAACTTAGCGAAGTATTAAACTGCTAGCGAATGTTAGGCATAGCATGCCATTAGTATTGTCACTCAAAATACTGCATTGTTTTACTATATTTCTATGAAATATAGTTTTGTTTAGTCTTTCTAAGATGAAAAACAACATCCATCAACACATTGTCCTAATGTAGATTCTGTTACAATGAGATGTTTTTTGCAGTAAGGTGGAGACAGTTCTGTTCATAACAGTAGACCTGCTGGACTGATGAAGTGACAGGTACAAGAAAAATAGCACAAAAAAAGGACACGCACAAGGGAGAGACAGAGAGATATCGGGGAAAAAGAAGAAAAGGAAAAGTGAAGGTGCAGTTCAAGAGAGAACCTTTGATTATTTTGCATGGCCTCAGCCTTAGGATTTAGGAATAGGGTTGTCTGTGGTTTCAAAATTTGTTGTAGGATTTGTATATGGGATGGCTTGGGTAAGTGTTCGATTTCCTAGCCTGACATTGTTTTGTGCATCAAAGAAGCTCATAATGGCAAAAATGAACTGAATTAAATTGATTTTCATGTTAAAAAACCCTTCAGGTTTGTAAATGACAACTGCAATGTGGTTTTTATATTTGTGAGTAGGTCAGATGCATCACAGCATTTTGGTTAAATACGATAATTGGAAAAATTAGAACAACTGGGCCTTGAACAAACCATGCCATTCAGTACCATTTTCACATGGCCTTGATGTTGTAAAGTGTACCACAGCCTGTTGGTGTTTAGTTCGGCAGCTGTTTCATTTAGTGAAGTTCACCCATGTATTTGATACTCAGCTTTGTTTATTCTGCCTTATTTTGCAGTGTATTCTGGGATCTGTACTGTGCAGCTCCAGATCGACGGGAGACATGTGAACATTCCAGTGAGGCCAAGGCTTTCCACGACTATGTGAGTTCCTTTTTTTTATTCACCGTGGGGTTGGGATAAACCTGAGGTCTACTGTCTGTTTACAGTTAGCATTTCTGTTCATCTTAAGCTTTGGATCATTATTACATTTGTTATTACTGATAGAGCTGTTCTATTTGCCCTTACAATAGTTTACGTATGTACTAAAAAAAAATTTCCACACAGGTTGACATTTTAACGTTTTTTTTGGAAATATATTGATCACTGAAAATTTTGTAATATCTATAAATATTAGCATATATGTGTGGTAGCTTCATTGTCGACATACTAGGACACACCTTTGAGGTGAAGGAATGGTTCACCCCAAAATGTCATTATTTACTGTACGTGTTTAAGTGTCTTTTCAGTCAATACAGCGAAAGTCAGTGGGGTTCAGTTTAGTTTGAACCACAATATCAAAATTTCTTCTTTTGCATTCTGCAGAAGAAAGTAAGTCGTACAGGTTTGGAACAAAAATGGACAGAATTATCATTTTTGGGTGAACTATCCCTTTAAAGCTGCGGGATTTGGAGTTGGCTGGGCTATTGTGGGTAACTTTTGGTCTGTAGACTGACCCTTTTGACCCCTTGATCTGTAGAAGACCTTTAAGTTAGTAATGGAGAACTGGAGTAGCATGTGTGGACAACCCCTGAGCTCCACCAAAAAGAGTAGTTCTTTGTTGATGCAGCTTTCCAACTGCAAATGGCTATGTTAATGTGACCACAAACACTGACCCTTGCTCAACCCTTGGATTCAGTCTTTAAGAGTTTGAGTGTTAGCGCCTGCATCTACAACTTGCAGAGTACATGGGGACCTCTTTCCCACTCTGCATGTTTTCATTGGCAGAAATTTAGCATCAAATATAAATTGTGCAAATATCTTTTACCCGCCACATTAGCAGTTTTAAAACCTTGTGAATACACTCCAGAGGAGGATAATGTGTCAAAGATTATATGAAAGTAACTATGATTTACTGCTAACTGTTAGCACCAGAGTTTCACCTGGGCCAAATCTCAGGCCTTGAGTCACGAAAGGGATTATGCGTCTATTCTTGCTTTAGACATTTAATTTGCTGGACTTACTAGCAGAGAACAGTTACAAGTCTGCGTCAGCTGCCTTCCGAAGTTTCTACCAATTGCAATCTGTGCGCGTGTGTACGGCCTCTATAAGATTAATTACATGGTTAATTAAACGCCATGCTTAATTAAGTCTGACGTGTGTTCAATTAATCTATATGCCTAATCATTTCTAACACCCAATGGACACCTGGGATTGTCGAAATGAGTGTTCTGATGACCTCCTCCTCCGCACGACTGACCACCCGTGCTCGAAGTTGACATGGCTGTTGTGAAACAGGCTGTCTGCTCAGATTGACTGTTTGAAATGCTCGGTGGCCTTTTCTGAGTAAACTCTGGCTCAGTCTCCAAGCTTTGCTACTGGACCTCGGGGACTCAAGGCAAGGTTGAAAAGCTCAGATGTCCCGCCCCCGAGTTCTAGTCTGAGGATTAATGACCGGTTTCCCCTGACCTTTAACCCTCTGCAAAGTTCAGCAGGTCAGAGTGTATCCGGCCTGTGTTGTCCCGTTTCGAATGTTTACCCAAATCTTTTCATCAAGCTATTAATCTCCATTTGGCTTCAGAATGTTGCGTCCAGCGGACCAATTTTAGGTTTGAAGTTTTTTTTAATTGGGCTAGGATGAAGTGAACACATCATGTTCACTCCTCGAAGGGCTACTCAGCACCGTTGATCTTCCTGAGCGATTTTCCCCTGGCCGTCAACTCTCGAGCCACTGGCTGGCCTCTTCTTAGAAGACCTTAGGCTATTTTCTGTCTATTTTTGAGACTTTTGTAGACACCTGGCTAATGTTGTGTGAAGAGTCCTACGGTGGAGGTCGTGACGAGTTTTGGTGGTGATGGGGGGTGGTGGAGATCGAGGACGAGGAGGAGGAGGCGGCGGCGTCAGTCCCATGGGTTGTTCCAGACCTGTCTCCGTCTGATTAACTTCAGCTCTGGGATCCCTCTGGACCGGCCGCCCCATCAAGCCTGCTATCTCAGGCAAGGCTGATAACAGTGCCCATTCCCTAGCGTGTTAGTGGATCAGGGGCAGAAAAACAAGCAGGTTCCCATGAGTCAAATCCTCCTCACTGTCAGCGCTGCAGTTATATTGCCTTCTCCAAGTCAGGGCTTCAACAGTGACTAGGTTTTTGCAGTCATAAAATTGAAACCTTTTTTTTTTTTTTTTTTTTTTTTTTTTTAAACTTTCTGGTGTTGGAATTTGGGGAGGCTGAGAGTCTTCCTCCTTTTTGTCTACCCTCTCTTTTTCTCAAGTGGCCAGAGATGGAAGTTGTGCGAGTCCTCCAGTTGGGCGGAAAGATAATGGGATATAACATGCAAATCTTGAGATCTGTGGAATCTGGTTTATAACTAATCCGAGGATTGCTATAGGATTGTGACTCTGGCTGAGCTCCCAGAAGCGGAAAGCCAGTTCCCCAAAACCCCTAGTGCCACCAAGAAACTCTCAATACCACATTTTTACCAACCCCCCAAACCATTTTAAAATAGACAGGGTCATTTGGATGTACTTCAGTGTACTTATAGACAAGCTATTGATTGCTACTCTCAGTTATCATAATTTAGTCCAATATGATGATCACTTAATAAACAAGGTAAAAGAGAGAGCAGGGCATAGTAGTGTTGTCAAAAGTACCGACCACAATAGCAAGATGATACTGAAATTTTCTTTGAGCAGACGGGTCCATTTGAAAGCGGACCCCTGCTTTCAAATGCTCCCGTGTGCGTCTGTGTAAGCGCTCTGTGAAGAGCTTCACTGATGTCTTTTTACAACATGTTTTTGAAGCGTTGATCATTGTAGCCAATCACAGACATATCAGATGAGCAAGCGAACACAATGGCCAATCAGTGGTGTTTACGAATCTGCACAACAGCGCTCAAACGGTCACATTTTTTAAATTTCAGTACCGACTTTGTATCGCGGTCGAATGCAGGTTTTGTTGTAATGATGTGTACCTGCTTGCTGCACACTTCCTAAAACTCCCACAGAAGCTGGTTTCCTGTTAGAGTCTTTGTCTAAACCTCTGTATTTAGTTACACCAGCAGAAAGATTTGCATATTTGTCATGTAATTTTGCATGTGGAGTCGCTTGTAAATTGATGACTTCAAAACAATATTGTTCAAATGAGTGATTTGAAAGATTGTATCCCTTATTTTCAGGATCTTTTTGCAGACCTAGTAGTTGGCACACGTACTGTGACAGATGACAGAGTTCAGATAATGCCTTTTCCAGTTTCATCTGGATGGTAACCCTGGTTCTGCAAAAAGTCTAGTTATGTTCACAAGCAACATTTACACATTGCTTATTTGGAGTTCTTCAGGAACTGTACCTCAAGTATTTTAAAAACATGCATTACCTGTATAGTAGAGTAGGTTCTAATATAAATGAATCTGTATCAGTGGATATTGAATATGTATTTGCTGGCATTGGATATGACATTTTTTGTATCATCACAAAACACTGATACATTTATCAAAATATCCATTGTGATCCACAAAAGAAAGAGTAAGTTTGGTGTGATCTTTTTAGGTGAACTAAATTTAAGACTAATTAGTAGTTCAGGCAACCCACCGACTGGTCCATTTTGAAAATACATCATTTTCAACATCCCTAATGTCACCTACTTGCTACATCAAGTGTCAGAAAGATGGCTTTCCCCATCTTATCACGTACTGACAGAAACTTTGTCAATACGTAATCATAATGGAGGCCCCTTTCTTGACCCTCTGCAGTCTTGAGTTGCTCTGTTACACCACTTAAATTGGAACATAACTAACACCAATTTCAGCTGTCACATATGACTACATGGCAGACATGAGTGTACCTCAATGACACACTTACAAGGTGGAAAACTTGGAGAGTATGGGAGGGTGACAGACGAACATGTTTTTCATTGTCGCATCTTTTGGCAGTATTTTGCGTCATTGAAAAGACGAGTGGAGGAACAGGTGGTTCAAAATATCCGAGCGTTATAAAAGTGGAAAGTGAATAAGCGTTGGTCATTGTCTTCGTCTTTCTTGTTTCATGAGCTTCCAGGTGGTCCTGATGACTAATGTGTGACTGTGATTTTGAATGTGAGCTACGTGCTGCTTTTCTCTTCTGAATCTGAGCTTTTCTCACTGCATCATCTGCCCCAGCATTCACCTGTCTTTTTTTCCTTTCATATGCTCCGTTTCTGCCCTTTTTCATTTGAAATCTCTCAAAAATGTTTGTCTCTTATTTTCTTTCTCTCAATGAGATTTCCCAGCTTTTTGGAAGATGAAGATGAACAGGAATAAACCTTAAAGCAATGATCAGTGACTCAAAAAGGTTTTCACTCAAAGGATTTGCTGTTGTTCACCTTCATCTCCTTTTCTTAAGATTTCTCAGCTGAAAAACACCAGGAGAAAAGCATATGTTGTATTTTGGATGCACGTCACCAGCATGAGATTCTAAGATGAGCATGAGAGACTAGCTTCTTAACAAGACTTGCTTGGTCATGTTTTGTATGGTTATGCAGTTTCACCAAATATGTTAATGTTTGTCCTCTTTTGACACCCCTTTTCTAGCCTCAAAATTAAGCTTTTATGAGTTTCCTGAGCATGTTGTGTTTAAACATGAGTGTGAAATGGGGCTCCAGTTTGTTTAGTCTAGCCCGAAAAGACGTCAAGAGTTGCTTTGACCCTTTATTTATTGTTTACGTTTCAGAGCGTCTGGATGTAGAGTGCAGGTGTGTCAGGGTAATTTATTTATTTTGAACTTCTACCTCATCTTGCTAGAAATTGACTGATGTCTGAGGATTTATTGACGGAAGCGGAAGGGTCCTTCTTAGCACTGCGTTCTTATTGTCCCTTGGCTTGTTGGTACCGCTTTGTTTTTTTTTTCTGTGTTGAAGCAGTCGTCACAATACAGTACATGCACTTTCTTGTAAGTTGTTCTGGTGAGGCGGCGTTTGCCAAGAAAATAAATGGAATTTAAATGTCATCTGTCTGGAGGAGGTGTGACCTGAACTCCGTCTGAATTCCCACAATTGCTAGTCTCCCTCCCTAGTGCTGTTTTCATCTAAACTCCGCCGTTACTTTGAAGATGGCCGGCCAACCCAGAATTAGGTTCAGAGATATTCTCTTTCCACAGAAAATGGAATAAATTTCAGGCATTGAAGGAATGACACTGGTGACTCTCCACAGGCGTGATGTTGCTGCATCACTACTGTTGTGCATTTTGGCTTTTTGGTTAATGTTATGTCAAAGTTACGTTTTTTTTTTTGTTTGTTTGTTTTTTTTATAAATGGTTAATCAATTCGGTGGAAAGCATTACTATTAATAAATCAGATCGTTTCAGGTTTTGGCTGACAACCAATAAAAATGATCACTTACTGGCATTAATTACAGTCTAAAGTTTGTCAAGCCACCTATCTCCGACATTTGCATATGATTGTCGCATTTCGCCAACTTGTGCCAGTCGTATGGAGTGTTATTCATGGAATTGCTTATTCACTATGGTAATATGAATGAATAATGAATGTATGAATATATTCACACAAAAATGACTGCCAATATGTTTTGAAAGAAAAAGCATAGTAGGTTTTCTACGGCTACTCAGAAGTCAAAAGAGTCAGAAGTTACAATATTTCAACACAACCAAAGCATCAATCAGATCTGAAAATTTTGCGTACGAATATGCTCGGAACTCCAGCATTATTGACTTCTGGTTTGGCGTTAGCTGGAGACTGTGAAAAGGCAGATTCAATTTCCAATAATCTTCTAACCTCCTTATTTCATTTTTGATTTATGAAAACATTCTTGGCCAATTCTTTCTTAGTGACCTTCAAATAAAGGTTATCACAGTGAACTAAGGAGTCGCAAACAATAAGATGGAGTAATTCTCCATTGACCAACTCGTCCTTTTGTCCTGATCTGTTCTTTAGAAGCGGGAGGTGTTTGCTTGCTTTCTGCACAATGCTTCAGATTCCTGTTTGCACTGCTGTGGGTTTTGTCCGAATAAACCATCTGGTTCTTCTGCGAGTGTCAATACAGAGACCGCAGTGGTGTGTTTTTCTCATAACCTTGCAAGGGGGTGTGAATCAAGGGATACCACAGTTATTTCAACTCTCTCCATTTCATTTCGTCCCTCTTTGTTGCGCTAGCGGTGGGCACTGCTGGTGGCTGCGAGGTTAAGTTAGCAGGTCCCCCAGCTGGTATTTACCACATCTGGCACCGTTGGCATAGCGGGCCACCCTTCTCCACTTTGCTCTCAAGTGCCGGCTTGGTGCAATAAAGTAAAACCGTCCATTTGTAATGCAGTGGTGTTCGTGGGATCAAGTTTCAACAGGCTTCCAGAGATTGTGAGGGGGAAAAAACCCACAAAACTAGCATGAATCCCTCAAAACAGGCTCCGTCTTTAGGTTCCTGTAGATTGGATTTACTCAAGCAGACAGCATTTATAACTGGAGATTACGTTATTTGATTTGGGTGGAGTGTTTATTTTTCCACTTTTCACCTCTGCACACACATACTACGGCAGTGCGGTGAAAGACGCTGCAGCTCGTATCTTCTTGTGTTGCTGTAACTGCTGCCATGGGTCTATTCTCAGACAGTGAGTGTAATGCAGAGTAATTATTATTTTTATACCATGTGCTTCCTGAGGCTTTCACTAGAAGTCAAAATGGCTCCCCACTGACCGGCTGATTACCTCTGAGGCCGTGCCCACACCTGCCTTCAGTCGTACCTTGGCAGAGCTGTACCCCGCTACACCAGCGACAGAATGACGGGGCTTAACTGGGATGGTTCTATACATGTCTTAAATTGCTTTCACTGTCTCAACATTTTACAAGATCCTTTCTTGCTTGCTTGCACAAAAAAGTACTATGGTAATGCCATGATATTCTTTGAAGTACTTTGGAGACCTATATCCAAATGTCATGATATTACCATCTGATACTAAAAATGTACCATGGTACCTTTTTCTTTTTTGCATACCTTCTTGTTTTCTTGTTTCACTAAGGCCATGTGTCCACCAAAGCGTTTTTAGCAGCTGAAAATGTTAGACGCTCTGCTGAAAACACCTATCTGAACGCTTGAGAGCATTTTTTTTTTCAGTTGAGACGCTTTGTTGCTATTACACGGAATATCAGTAACGGCACTGTTACTTGTAACTGATTTTGCAGATAATTTGTTTCAGACTAAAAATGTTGACACAATGTAGAGTACTTGCTATGTATGTTTGGAGATCAGCTATATTAATTTCTCATCCATTTTGTTCCATTCTTTGCTTGATGTCATTGTACAGCAAGAATGTTGTGGCGGTTGGTTGGTGTTGTATTTGTCCCGCCTCTCCTCCACTCTGGCTAAAGATGGCTGGCTAAAAAGCGTTTTACTCAGTTGAACATTATTCAACTCGAGGCAACTGGTAAAAAACGCAGAGCTCTCAGCGCTTGAACGTGAAAAAGATGCTCAGAGCCTCGTTACGCTCCGCGTTACGTTTAAAAAAAAACACTGCACTCCCATTGAAAACAATTTCGAAAAATACGCTAGCTGCTGGAAAAAAACGCTTTGGATGCACGGCCTAAGTTACACTAACTAAAATTACCATGGTACTACTATGGATATTTGGGTATAGAACCATGATAATACCACCCTTCTGTCTCTCATTTTCCTTTCTTTTTTTCTTTTCTTTTATCCATTTCTTGTTTGCTTGCCGCCTTGCAGCTTTCACCAGTAAAAACCATGAGTACCATGGTAACGTCTTGCTTTTTATCTTCCATCTTGCATTTTTGCATACATTAAATCAAATGCCAGTATCATGTTCCTGCATTACCATGCTTTATTGACGTACCATGGTAATACCATGGTATTTATGAAAGTATTTATGAGTACAGTGTTAATACCATGGTTTATGAATATTGTAATCATTCAGTACTGTTAATTTTCTGATTGATCTTAACTCTCAAATTCAGAATCAGAAAAAATGAACTTTTAGCCCTATCAGAGACCAGCTGTGACTGCTCTGATCACAGAGCTAAAGATGCATCTGTCTCTGAGCTGATCAGGTGTGCTAAAGCTTTCTGTGCGCCTGTGTGTGTGTGTGTGTGTGTTCCAGCCCCAGCTGTATTGTCGTGAGATTACGCTCTCCTGTTTTTTTTTAACACTCAATACGGTTTCTTTATCTTTACATTCATTCAGGTTTGATTGCTGAATTGTTAGTTTAACCTCATATATTATGCTTATTAGATCTTAGTTTTTTAAGTATAGGTGGCTTTTATTGAACCTGTTTATGAGTATTCAGTGTTCAATATTTTGTCCATGGGCATTTTGTCTCACGTGTCTCTCACTCTTTTTTTTTTTTTTGGTCTCATACCTCTGCTACCTGCTTTGTCAGACTCTCCGTGCAAGATCAAGGGTTTAATAACTGCTGCAGTTTATAAAGGCTACGGGTCAAACAAAGGTCACAGCCTCTTTGGCTGCCAATCAGAAATCTTGAACTGCTGCTGTCTGAAATGTTAAATCACACCTTGCCCCTAAAATCTGACCTTGAGTTGTTTACCAAACATGCTGCATTGGTTTTCCCAACCTCTGGTTTGTAGTGATAAATAATAATTTGTAATTTGTTAAAAACATTGAGCATGACTGCCCAATCAGAGAGACTGTTATATTAACACTTGTAAAGAGACAGAAATAACATAGGCGTGAATAAATAAATAAAAATTGGACTTCGTCTGACATGGCATGCACAGACAGTTTTTTCATGATGCTAGCGACTGAGGAAGAGGAAGGTGATGAAGAGGCCGGGGGAGGGGCAGTTGACCTGATTTTGGGGGGCTGCAAAGGCTGTGATAGTGGTGTTGTCGGAGGGTTTGTAATCCAAAGGATGCACGGTCAGATTAGAGGCTGTCCCATATTACAAGAGCCGAAGAAGGGGAGGGCGGGAAAGTCACTAAAAGGCTCAGGACTGATCATCCGTTGGGAAAGATGGCTATTCACTAATTTGTATCTCTCCTGCTATTTATTTATTAGCATGATATATTTATTATTATTATTATTATTATTATTATTATTATTATACTTGTCACACATTTGTTTTTCCAGAGAAAGATCCACAGATTTTCCAAGAATTTACTTGCTCGTCATTCAAAAAAGTGTACACATCTTGTGCTGCATATTCATTTATTATATATCTGAATTTATCTTATAATGTTTTTAGCTATCAATAAGAATGTAGTACTCTCAGCTCTGATTAACATATTAGAATATATAAATTCATTCCACATATTGAATGTTTTTCACCTGTACAGCTTTAGTGTTTACATATTTCTTTCATAAACAAGTTTGGAGCTTCTGCCTCCTTTAAGCATATATTAATTTTTCTGTTGTGTGGCACATTTTCAACTCCTTGTCTCTTTCATTTGTTCACTGATTTATCACGAAAGGTTATTAGTGCATGCTGCAAAGTAAATGTTTTGTTGGTAATAAGCGTCCCAATGCGTCGTAAATGCCCACCCAAAATAAAGGGTTTGACACTGCTGCAAATTGTGTTTAATTGCACTAATTAATTTGAGCCTGTGACTGCCAAATCTGATTTTTCACCAACGATATGCGCTAGGCTCAGCGTCAAAACATTAATGTTATTCTGATATTAATACTATGTTTCCTTTTGTGGCTTTTACTTCACAAATGTAATTATTTGGTTGTGGCATTATTATGGTTGACTGAAAAGACTTTATAATCATTTCTTGGCTTGGTTGTGATACAAATTAATAGTTTTGACATCTGTTGCTGTTCACAGTTTAGGATGTTATAATGGTTTTAAAAACATGCTGTGATGTGCATGACAGATCTGATATATCATAATGACCCATGTGATGTTGCAAAAGCACTAGATTATATGAGTGTTTGATTACCCCCACAAATATTTTGTTGAATTAATATGCATGGATAAATATATTCATATTTTTTAGGGCTCTAGGGAATGTCGGTATGTAACTGAAATACAATGTCACACCATGATAGAAGATTTTGGACACACCACCCACCCCTAATATTAATTAAAAAACATGCAGCAAACAAAAATAAGCTCTAATATCAGATATTCATTTGGCAAACTGTGAGGGTTGCAACTCAATGTCTCTCTGCTCTCTCTCCTGTTTTTTTCTTTCAGACTTTTCCTTCTCTATTGCTTTCTCTCGTACCATCTCTCGTTTCTCCTGTGCTCCATGCAGAAATGATTTCCATTTCTGAATTAATGAGGTTCAGCTGAACCGAAATCTCTTTCTCTTTACCCTAAACCCCCGTCCCCTCCATCACAGGTTCCTGCACAAATACACACTGGCGATTGCATACTTTTTCAGTTTCAACATTACATACCGTTGGCAGAAATGCATACAATTTCAAATATGTATACAACCAAAACAAACATTTGTCTCATATTGGAAAATACTGGAAGCGTTTCACACATTTGAAACGGAAAGTCCGTTCTGCACATAGCGTGCGTTCATGTCTTAAACCATTTATGCTTAATAAGCCGACAATGCCTTATTAAACAGATAAAAATACTAAAAGGCCTGCATGTAATTTGTGCTTGTCTTTTAGATAAATGTTTACATTTAGATATCAAAGCATGAGAAAAAGATTTTGTCTCATGTAATTTGTTTTTCTTTTATTATCGGGTTTTTATAAGCCAATGTTTGATAGTTGGCATTTTGATGTAACTGGAAACACACTAATTGCTAAAACAATTCAATGAATATGACAAAAATAACTTTGAAAGAGAGCTAGTTGTGGAATTTTCACATAGACACTAGTCAATATAAATTCTAATTGGCACGGCTTCGATTAACACAAGGGTACACGAACTGGCTGGATGTGCCTCGTGGGTCAGGGCCTAGAATCGGGTCTTGTCACCATGGTAACATTGTGCAGTGTATGCAAAATACCACAGTGCTTTGGGACCGTTGGAGGGTGTTAAATCACCCTCCCCCTGCCCACCCCCATCACAGATGCTGTACCTAGATGTTTTTGTTGAGCTATGGTATTAGTGCCTTCAATTCGTTAGTTTGTTTTTACACTGCAACAAATATTTTGAATTAAAATGAAGTCCGTAGTAACGCAATACAGTTTCCAGCAGGTTATAGCTACATGTTTGAAAGTGATGTTGCTGGTTGTCCATCGCTTCCTTTGAATTAGAATTTTGCTTTAATGTCAGAGAGAGAGGCAGCGATTGGTCAATAATCTGCTAAGTAGCATTGATTCTGAGCGTTTAGTTCTTCTGGCTGGCTACTTTGGTTGGGAAGCTAATCAATGCTGGTGAATGGGGGCCTCAGTGATCAGGGATTTCCTACTCCATGCACAGTGCGGTCACATCATTTGTCTTCATTTGGCATGCGATTATTCTCTGTAATGGGCTTCATCAGAAGGAAAAGGTTAACACACCTAGCTGAAAGAACCACGGACATGAAGTGTCCGAGATTATGAGGCATTCACATTCATCATTCTTGATGGATGCATGCTAATCTACTGGTTTTCCATAATAATTTGTATCAATTCCCCATTTTCTATTAGCTAGGATCTCAGAACGATAATGCAAGACAGTAGGACATCCAGGGCCGGGCACAGACATTTTGGAGGGCAGGTGCTCAAGCATAAAAAGGCCACCACTTTCATAAATACTGAAATGTACATAAATTAAGTTAGTTAAATTCTTTATAACATCTTTAAGTAACTTGCATATTTAAATAAATAAATTAATATGTCCATTGTTGGCATGATGCTGGAATTGGTAAATAAGAAATATCAATGTTGTGCATTACTGACAGAAATGACCATTTATTATTACTACTATAATATTATTATTATTTAGATGTATTTATATTAGTGCTGTCAATCGATTAAAAAAATTAACCAATTAATCACACTTTTTTTTCTGTAATTAATCATTGGAGTTTTTAATATTTTTATGAATGAATGAATGAATGAAATGTATATAATTACATGTATGTATGAAATGAAAAATTTAAATGATGCTAAAACCGCCAGTAAGGGGCTTCAAGTCTTAATAAAAGAGTCAAAAAATCATTAATTCACAGATTCGTTAAAACACCACTCTGCAGGGGATGCAACAGTTCTGCTTTTTCTGTAACTATTATCATTGGTGAAATAGAGCAAAAAAATCAATTTACATTACTGCATGTAAAAATTTAAATGAATATTAAATGGTTGGTTCACCCAAAATGAAAATTGTCATTACTTATGGTTGTGGAATGTCATTCCACAACCGTAATACCTAATTATTAATTCATCTTCGGAACACAAATTAAGATATTTTTGATGAAATCCAAGAGATATATAGACAGCAATATAATCAACACTTTCAAGGTACAGAAAGGTACTAAATACATTGTTAAAACGGTCGATGTGACTATAGTAGTTCAACCTTAATATTATGAATCGACGAGAATACTTTTTGTGCACAAAAATAACGACTTTACTAAACAATCTCTTCTCTTCCCTGTAGTTATCCTTACGCAGGTGATGCAGTAAGCACATTAAAGGCTTCCATGTTTACGTCCGAATGCCGGATATTGGCCAAAGCTGATCACATGAGCAGCACGACGCATGCGTGTGATGCTGACGCAAGAATGGACTTAAACAACATATAAGAATGACACAGAAGAGAAGATATTGTTGAATAAAGTCGTTATTTTTGTTTTGTTGTTGCAAACAAAAAAATATTCTCGTCGCTTCACAAAATTAAGTTTGAACCACTGCAACCACGTCGACAGATTTAATGATGTCCTTAGTACCTTTCTGGACCTTGAAAGTGTTGATTATGTTGCTGTCTATGGACGAGTCATATACCTCTCGGATTTCATCAAAACTATCTTAATCTGTGTTCCGAAGATGAACGAAGGTCTTACGGGTGTTGAACGACATGAGGTTGAGTAATTAATGACAGAATTTTCATTTTTGGGTGAACTAACCCTTTAACTTATTGTTCATTTAACTCTTATATTAAAATATTGCATTTGCAGTCGTGTGGAGATTCAGGAAAATGGCACTTTTGCTCGTGTGATATTGCTTAACTATATCATATGATATTTAAAAAAACAATCTCCTAAAGGGACAATTCATATCTTGAATTTTGCCGGCACTTTTATTCATTTTGGTGCCATTTCTAGTCCTGCACAACTCTGTTTTACACCAACACCAGACTTGCTTGTTGTTGAGCTTAATGGAGGGCACTTAATTGAGAATTGATGTTGTCAAATTTAAATAAAAACTAAAGTATAAAATAAAAGAATGTCTTGCAAAAAGGGCACTTATCTAATCAGAGACCAAAGGGCAGATGCTTGAGCCCTACTTGGGGTCTATCTGTGCATGTGCCTGAGGACGTCCGTTTAGAGTTCTCTAAAGCAGAGGTTTTCAAACTAGGTCCTGGGGACTCCCAGGAGGCCACAAGGGTCTTCTGAGGGGATCGGTGAAAAACATCTTGTTGGCTTTGCAATGTCACACAGTTCAAATTAGTCATGATACTTCAAAATATATAGAGGGTCCTTCACAAAGGAGATCATGATATTTGGGGGTCCTTGGCATCATAAAGTTTGAAACCCCCTGCTTGAAACTTAGTTTGACTGAACTTTAGTATTAGTGAAGCAGAATCTGTCTGAGTTTGCATATAATGGGTAGAAAACATTTGCTTGGCAGGGGACAATATCATTGTCATTTTTCCTCAATGAAGGCTAGCGGACAACCCGAGAAGGAAAGCACTTTATGGATTCCATTAACTTCCACAATGATGGACAGCATTTTTATTTAGATAACTCTGTGCTTAAGTGTTTCATTGTCTGGAAATGGTCGGTGGAGATTGCATCTTACAATAGATCCTGGGACCCCCAAATTACTCTTTACATCAAGCTTACACCTCTAAAGCTGCTGGTTTTCAGCACTGAGCTACAACGGTGTCTGATATGTTTTCTTTGGAAATGGAAAAGCTGTTAACATCTTTAGGAAGTGGTCCTTCAATCTACTACCCTTGTTCTTCCCCCTCCTGTTTTGTCTGAAAGATAAAGTTACTTCCTTTTCCCTTTGCCCTGCTCCCTCGCACCCTCCTTCCCTGCTGGGTTTTATTGGTCTTAGGAGTTGTCCATCACCACTCTCGCTGTTTGAAGTGCTCCTGTCGTATATCACCGCCTTTTCTTGCTGTATGTCCTCCCACTTCCTGCAGGGTTCTCCAAGATTTTTTGTGTGTGCGGGTACCTGACTGTGACCATGGTTTCTCCACACTCGATTTCTCCAGTCACACTTAAACACACTTCCAAACACCCACGCCGTGATATCTTTACTCTGTGTTTGAGTTGTTTATAGCCCCTTGGTTGATAGTTTTGGTCAGTTGAGGTGATGTACCTCTGGAAGACTGCAGCAATGTTGAGTAAACCTTCTTTCCTTCCTTCCTGTAAAAACTATTCCTAGGTTTCTTATTTGCTTGTTTTTCCTTATTCCCTTCTGTACATTTTCCCATTAGCTTTTTTTTTTCAAGTTTATTTCCTTCACTTTTTGTTGCTTTACTTGTGGTCTTTGTTTTGCTAATGCTCTCTTTGCCCTTGTTTTTTTTTTTTTTTTTTTTTTTTTCACCTTGCAACCCTTTTCTTCCCTGCTCTCTCTTTCTCTCTTCATCTCTCGTTTGAGGACAAGGAGGTGAAAGCCAAGCGGATTACAGTGGCAGTTTAATCTGGCCGACCTACCAAAGGATTTTTTTGCACTTTCCTGCAAGCTTATGTGGCTGAGGGGGTGGGGGGACAAGGGGTCCAAAGAGTGTGGAAATGAACATAGTTGGTCTAGGAGCCTGTATCAGACCAAACCCAGATCTATGCCAGATGAGGATGGTAGGGGTGGGGGTTGACAGTAGACTGTTGGTGAGCGAGCAAGGGATGCTAATACTGTTTTGTTACTAATTTGTTTCCATCTGTCCAGGCATATTGCATCTGTGGCTGTGCATTCCCAGAGTACCAAAAAAAAAGAATCATTGGATCTTGGTCAAATCTTTGGTTCAACCTAGACCCATTCCTAAAATCTTTTTAAAAAGTTAAAACCAACAATTTCTTGTGATATTGGTAAATATGACAATAAATTACCCAAGTTTTGCAGAAATTGGATAGATCTGTCCCTCATATCATATTTAGGAGTGCCAGCATCCAGTTTTGATTGTTTTATTAGGGCTAGGGATAGGATATTAGATTAGCCAGTTCTTAAACAACTAGTTAACCACTAGTTGTCTAAGAACTGGCTAATCAATTACTGAGATTGACTAAGTTTTTGACTACATTATTTTTTATTTTATTTTTTGTTTAGTGGCTCTACAACCACACATAGAGACAAAAATAGAGATATTAAGGAGCCATTGGCTCCTATAGGGGGAAAAACAGACGCCAAATAAGTTTAAGAGACACACAAAAATGTATCTCCCCTTTACAGTTTCAGCATTTTCATCTTGTGATTTTTCTGGGAAATTAATGTCACTATTTTCACCAGTAGATTTTTATATTTTCTGCTTTAATTTTTTTATCAAGCAATGACATTTTTTTTTTTTTTTTAGTTAACTAATAACCTTGATGCTAGTAAAATCTTTATATTGAATGATATGTCAAATAATGTTAATAGCCTTTCCTTTCTGAAGCTACAACAGTTTACTTTTGAATCAAATGAAAATAAATATAAATATATGGAAGTAAATATATTACATTTGTTTTGTGTAACCAAATAACAAATGGTGGAAACTGATATACATACTGCTTGACTTTGATTAATGAACAGGCCGAAATACGGCGGGACTCTCATTTTGAAATGTATGTGGTTTACTTTTGCTGCTCATTCAAGTTCAGATGTTCGGATTGTCGCCAGGGGCGACCTCAGCAAAAATATCACTTGCAACTTTCACAACTTTCCATTTTAGGCACAGTCTGGAGCCCTGCGCAGTGTGAAATTTTAAATGGTTAATCAATCTTGACCTTGCATCTTGACCTTGCTTTTCACAAGACCCAAGAACGTGTCCTTCTTGAACACATCCCTAAGAAATGCATCGGTTCAGGTCAGGTCAACTCAAACCTAATTATTCAATGCTATTTGTTGCCTCAACCCTCCAATTAGTCATTTAAAAAAAAAAAAAAAAACATACTTTTGAACATACTAGCTATACGCTAATGTGACTAATGAAGGCCCAATATGACACTTTTAATAATAAATCTTGACACCAATTTAAACTATTACCATATCAATTTGTCTCAAATTTTCAACTGCCACAAAATTATATAGCGTTACCACATGCAAACACTCAAAGTACACCATGGGAATTGAATACAAGGCCATTTCAATGTAATGAGTGAAGCCATATTGTTCTGCTGACAAATCTATCCAGCTTGCTAACCGTCACTAACAGAATAGTGGTCAAACAAAGCGGTAGCGCTTGTCTCACTCCGCACCTTCTTTGATGTGGCTCATATCGCTGGTACTTTCATCAGCTCTCCCCTGCTGTGCAAATTTAGAGGGAAGGGGTCCCTCCTCCAGTGGGATTAGCTTCAAACTGGTACTTGTCCAGTGGTGTTAAGGTTTTTGAAAAGGGCTTAACTAACCTCCACTCATGGGAGACTTCTGGAGGTTAATGTGGGCTCTCGGATTGTTTGCCTTGCAATTAACATGCTGGATGGCCCTAAAGGGGGAAGTCAAGAGCTGTAATAAGTAAGAAACAAGACTTTATGCAACTGCACCTCTGGATGCATTTAGCTGTAGTAGACAGCATCTTGAGTATATTAAGGGACGTCCTCGATGCTTAGCTTTTCTTTAGCATAAGAGGCTTCTTATGCATTAATCATTTTTGTGCTAATTTTGATTATTAAATGACAGGTTCACTACTATTAGCATTCCTAAGTGTCACTTGTAGAGCAGTGCCGACTCTTTAGTCCTTTGAATGTGGAGGTTTTTTGGTCATCTGTAGCTATGGACAAGAAGCCAGATGGCTCAGCCAGTGGTAACATCTCACTTTTCAAGAACGTGCAGCATGGAGAAAGAAGTCTACAAGTTTCGAGCGAAGCATTTTGATGCCAAGGTCCCAGGGACTCTCTTGTAGTAGTTTGGAATCGGATGTAGGTAAAATAGCAGGACAAGGTGCAATATCCAGTATTTGCTTTGTCTTACATCTTGGTTTGGCATTACTTGCTTTCACTTCATGTTTTCTACCTTGTTGACATCTTTTTAGAGAGGCCCATGGCCTTCTTGACAAGGTCCCTGCAGGGGACCTTATTTTAGCCAGCACCAGGTGCACCATGTTTTAGGCGTGTTACATGATATGGAGCGAATGCAGAGGGGATCTGCGTGCAGTCTCTTATTGAAATAGGGCAGGATGCTGGGTCATATGGGTTGGAGTGGATCGGTGGAGGGTATCTGAAAGGTCAGGTGGAGGACGTAGGGTGCCAGGAATAGGGTGTGAGATGCCTACTCTATTTGCTGGCTCTGGGAAGGCGTTCTGTTGATAGGCCAGTCCGTGCCACCCCTGACCTCTCCGTGTCTCATCAGATGAACAATGGCAGGTCAAAGAAAAGGCAATGGTTCTTTTCTCCCCTTATCCTTGTGTCCTGCTCTTGTCCCTTTACTTTACATCCTTCATCTTTCCTTCCACAAAATTTTATACATTTATTTGTGTAGACTCATTTTGCCAATGTCTATGTATATTGGTTTCTTCTCTTCTCTCCATCACTCTTTGACTCTCATTCTACCTCTCAAAAATACAGCGTTCTCTGGATCTGAGATGCCTGAGGGACGGAACACAGACAGGACCTGTCACCATGACAACGGCTTCTGTGAGCTGCCTGACACCCAGACTCTATTGTGGGAGGGGTGGTGAGAGAGAGAGAGAGAAAGAGAAGAGAGAAGGGAGGGTGTGGAATCAGACAACCCCATTTTTACCCCCTGGGACTTTGCGGTTTGCTCGTGTTCACATGTAGAATTAGCATAAAGACAGAGAATGTGAGAGAGACAGAACGCTTTATCAAGACTGAGATTAGAGCGAGAGACAGACACTGTGTGCTGGAAGTTTGCTGGACACGTGTCCTCATGGTGTCCTCAGGGTCCAAGTGCCCCTTTACTGTTTGAGATCAGGATCAAACCCACATAATTTTTTACCTTCCAGTGCCAAACACTTTAACTAGGGATGCTCAGATCGATCAGCCGCAGATCAGTACTGATAAACACATTCAAATGAGACCACACACAACATAACATGATCTTGAGAAAATCCTCACGGACTGACATGACATGCTGCTTGGCTAAAGCTATAGGACTTTGTATTATGATCATGACACAGTGTTTTCCAACGTCATTTGAAATTTTATCCAATGGAAACTGGATCTCGGGTATGGTGGGTAGGGATGATGTGTAGAGACCAATCAGACACTGTTTTACAGCTGGAGCGTGCTTGGATTTAGCTGATTGCTCTGATTGACAGGTCTTAATTTACTGTGTGACAAATAATAGGAGCACACAGCTGAAACAGCACTGGAAGATCATCACTCATCAACCGAGATCGTATTACTTTTTATTTATTTAATGTAAGTATTAGGATAAGAAGAATAAGAAATCTTACACAATAAGAAATCTCTCTTAGGACTTAGGATCTGTTTCTATCAATTTTAATGACAAAACAAATGCATAGAACCAATTTATTTGTAGTGCACTGACAACATAATTTTATGTAATTCGTTTAATAACTGCAAATAATTACTTTGACTAATTTGAAAATGACCTATAACATCTTTTGATGTGAAATTCATCTAAATTTTATCTCACGGATGCGATTTATTGTGTTTTGCGGTCATGGTGGCACCAGCTGGCTGCGATAAATGTGCTGTATGCTTTGTGTCCTTTTATATTTACCCACTTTAAATGCATATTGCCCACCTTGCACAGTTTCCCTAAAGCCAGCAGGCTGACAGTGGCGCCGGGGTTTGGGCCCATCATTGCTGTTTGCAGCTATATTAATAATTTTTATCCTTTGGAATTTAAACATGTAAATAGTTCTTATGTTCAGTAAAACACTCAGATCACTTGTTTGGTGAGGTTTTGGGACTTCTGATAAAAAGGCTACCATGGTTTCAAATATCATAATAACTTTCAATTGCTTTGAGATATCAACATAACATTTTGCCCAGATGCAGTTGACATGATTATGAACTGTAAATGTGATTTTTAAGACCTGTAATAATCATGTCAAGCATGTATAATAACAAAATTAATCTTAAATTGCATCACTTTTTCTGGGGCTTTTGTCAGCAGTGCAGTAACATAAGAGACTCCAAACATGATCAAAATCTATTTTCTTAAAGAAATTGAAAGGTTTTCTATTAAATGAGACCATGTACTTGACGATACCTTGTTGTTTTGTTCGTTCGTTTGTTTTTTGTTTTGTTTTTTTTTTGTATAGTTATAAGCCATTAATTTTAGTATGCCACTTGAAATCATGTGAAATCATTAAAAATACCTTAAATGGGTGTAAGGGGTTAACAGTGACAGTCAACCGAGAGCTTACATATCACTTAAATAAAGCTTGAATGGTCGGGATAGGTATTGGCCAATCATGATGACAAGAAATTGGTAGTCGATATCGGCTGCTAAAATCCTGATTGGAGCGTCTTTAACTTTGACACCAAATATTTGGTTTTAAGTGTCACTCTAATCACATTACAACACAAGCAAAGTTGCATTCCATCTTCCTACATGGCTAATGCAATTAAGCTGAGCTCCAACTAAATGGATTGTTAATTTGGCTGATCTTACACTAGTATTGTAGTTCCTCTGACAGAAACAATCACAATCAAGTGGAACTGTTGACTCGGTGCAGTGTCATGGCTTTCATGTACCCTTTCTATAAACGCGGTGTGATTTGCAATGCATTATGGTTGGCTGGAGCCTGGATACCGGCCATGAGCCTGTAGAGTGGAAGCAAAATTTTTTTTCCAGGTGGAAATGATTTACATTAATGTGCATCTAAAGCTTGATCATCCCCGTATGTGTATAATATTAGACAAGATAATGAAATAATTGAATGCATGTTATTTGTGTATCACATACCATGAGAATCCTGTTGAAAAGTAATGCATTCGACTATGTGCTAAAAGTACCTTTCATTCAAAAGATCCACTCAAATTGAGGGACTTTGTTTTGTTTTCCTGATCTACAAGACCTCTTTTATCATAATATTGTTTTGTTCTCCAAGGAAAAAAATGGAGACTAGCCTAGCATGTGCTGGGGCATGAAACTGGGGAGAGATATTTCTGTCAGGCTGTTTATTTATTGATGGGAATGCTAGCACAGGTTAGCATGACATGCATGCGGTTATACGCTGCTCTTTGGAGAAAAGCAATGTGCTCTTTTTAGCTCCTGGATGATGATGATCTTCAGCAACTGTGATTGTGAGACTTCAGGTGCTGTTGATACCTTTTAGAGGACAGTTTTTTGTGTGTGTGTGTGTGTGTGGTTAGGTTGCCACTAATGCTACTGCGTCTAATGGCAGTTTTATAACTGTCTGTGGCAGTAAAGAGCTTGAGTTGCTGTAGATGGAAGATGAATTTGACCACTGGGTGGGCTGACCACTGTTTGACACAGCCGGTTACGAGTTGGCTGACTCAGTTTCAGTGGTTTCACTCATGATCTGCATAAAGGGATTGTGGATTTGGACATCTGAGGGAACCCAAAGCCACTTTAACCAGGCTAAAGCTTGAAGAACGGGGAAACTTGTTTTGACTCTTGATGTATGTCTGCTTTTTTTTTGCCTAGACTTGGTTCTTGTTGTTGTTAACTAGGTTATTTCTGCCACCAAAACTTAATTCTTCTAAGTTTCTTATTATCATTTTTCATCTAGGAATTCAACCTGCCCATAGTTTTTCTCCTTCATTGTGTTTCTTTTTTTTTTTTTTTGTTACTGCCTCAAGCGTAAAGGTCCAGTGCTACAGACCCTTCATTGTCTAAGGAATGCCGTTTGTGTTTTCCCTTCTCCAAGCCCCTGTCTGGCAGGAACAAGGCCCTCTCTTTTTCCTTGTGCTTCCAGCTCCTCTTGGGTACCCACAGCCTGCTAGGTTTCTTACACTTTCCCAGCGTTCAGACTCTGTGAATGATAACTATAGTACGCTAAGCTCCTTAACCCCGTAGCAGGAACTCCAGAGACTCTTTCCAAAGAGGAATGATTTTTGCCTGCTTACAGGGCGTACTTCAGAAAGAGAAATGCAGAGAGAGAAAGAAAGAGAGGGAGAGATGGGAAACTCCCCTTTTCAGCAGGCATCAATGGTCCCAATGGGAACGCCCTTCCCATCAACCATTCTTGTAATGTATGGATTGTAATATGACTGCCTTTCATGTTTCACATTAGCTATAGGATGGCAACGCTGACATTAAAACATTTCTACGTCATATCCAACCTTCCTGCCCCCTCTTACCTTTGTCAGTCTCTCTTTTTCAGATGTTTACAAATGTGTCTGCACTTAAAATGAGTCATTCTCCTCCCTTTCTTATCTCTGGATGTTAAAATTAATTTTGCCATATACAGTTATACACCTCAATTTTCATTAGTTGTCGAATGTTTGTCCTGTGTACATCTCACTATTCCATCTTCCCTCCATCTCATTAAAAAAATAAAATACATGGTCATTGTGAAACACCTGACATGGCCAACCAACAGTGCACAACATGTTTTATCCCAGTGACGTGTTTCTGCTGTCTCGCTTAATTTGCATGTAAGCTAATCCTGTTTGCATTTACTTTGAACATAGTGGCTTCTTTCACTGTAGTATTGTTTTTGGTTTTTTTGGGGGGGGGGGGGGGTTTGTGTGTTTTTTTTTGCTAAACGTTGCTAACAGATCATGTCGGAGTAATCGTATATTAGATGAATAGCACTGAAGTTTGGGAATTAGCAGTGGGATTTTCTTTGAGCCCTGACTTTTTCGAGTTGGGGGTACATCAGTTAATTTTTTTGAAAACTAGTCAGTATTTATCATTATTAAGATTTGTTTGTGAATGCTGATTTAAATACTGAGTTTAAATACTGTTAATGAACAATATAGCATTTACTATACTAATTCTTGTGCTGCAAAATGACATTTCCCATCATACTTTGTAGCAGCAAAAGAATGATAAATGCAAGATTCCAAGCAAATCCCTTCATAATTACAATTTTCAAACTTTAAATACCATCTGCCTAGTAAAAAGTGTTGTTCAGTACAGTAGGAACATTTGTGTGGCAGTGTAACAACTAATGCAAATAACAGGTGAAGTGGGGCTACACATAGCTTTTGTGGATATTTGTCTGTCTGTTTTTTCATGTTTCAGAGTTATACTGCTGCTTCAGCATTTCAGAAGGTGTTCTGGGCTGGAAACTTTCTCTCCACCTGTCCACACACATTAACACACTTGTCTCCGTACATGGCTTATGATTAGGCCCTTGAGCAAGCATAATTGTGGGCCATTGAGATTGAGAAAGCTAGGGGGTTCTGGGAATACAGTATGTGTGTGTATGTGGGGTGGGGATGTACATGAGGGGTTTCCTCAGCAGATTTGTTTACTTGTAATTAATTCACCTGATTGATACAACAGCTGTTGACACCATGGGAGGGAAAGAGAGGAAGCAATGCAGAGAGAGGGACCCCTCGTCATAGTGGCTTCCCTATGTTACACAGTGTACATTGCCTTCCCATCGCCCCATTGATTAAAAGGCACATCTGTCAGCCAGCATGGCTGATTATGGCTGTCGGTCCTCACTGGCTAATCTTTATGGAGTCAACTTCACTGACAGAGTTATTGGAAATGGGGGATGTTGGAAGAAAGAGCAGATGAGGCAGTGTGTGTTGAAATGCAGTAAGTGGGAAGAACGCTGGTATCTTGGATGTTTGTTTGCGGCATTTAAAAAAAAAAACAATTACAGATTTTGACTAGGGGGGTTGCAATAGCTATATTTCTGTCAAATAAAATCAATAACATAGCAAAACAATAGGGGTGTGCACGAATAGTCGAATATTTGATCTTTGATAATTATTAGAAAAATAAACTATTCGAATTAGGTCTGCACGATTATGACAAAAAAAAAAAAAAAAAAAATATTATCACAATTACATTGCAGTGCGTCCCACAGGTTTGAAATATACTTGCGGTGGTAGCCGGGTGAAAAATCCTCCTATTACCCATGGCACAAAAATGGTCTACTACATGTGACAAACAAATGTGTGATGTTTAACAGTATTTTATTTATTGAAATTAATTACATAGCATACTATTACATTTAATTACATAATAATATTATGTATTATGCTTTGTAAATTATGCAAAATTACAGCATTTAAATGGTTCTCCTTTTCCTATGTTCTCCTTGCTATGTCATATAGTGTCTCTCTCTGTGAATGGGACACAGATTTTACTAGTAAAATTTATATAATGAATAATATATGTGTCAAATAATGTTCTTAGACTTTTCCTCCTGTGGGGGAGACTACAATAATTTACTATGAGTTAAATGGAAATCAAATTAAATACAATTTGTGTAACCAAAATACCAATAATGCCCAGAAGAAGAAGAAAAACTTAGCTTGTGACTTTTAATTATAAACAAGCCCAAAATTCACCGGGACTCTTATTTTGAAATGTATACACAATCGCGGGCTGATCCTTCAGATTCTTACAATCGTCTAAAACATATTATATAAAGGCCATAAAGTATATATTATCATAATTCATCAACTCGAATTCATTAGCAATCGCTTTTGCTTTTCGTTGATTGAGAATCACTTTGAAGCAGTCTGAAGCCGCCTTGTGACATTGCAACATACAGCGCTCTTTGTGAAATATCCGAGTCTCTGCAGTGCATGTGGGAATGTCAGCAGGAGTAAACAGTTCTGACGCACACATAACGAGCATGTACGAAAAGTGTAGGGCAAGGGGAGATTTTCTACTAGTTAATCGATCGCGGATGGTTTCATTATCTTGGGCAGATACAAAAGTATACAAGGATAAAAATAATAAAAGCATAAATGTGTCTCCAAATATATTTGGGCGGCCCTTAATATATAATATACATAAGGTTGAGAGGTCTGTGTATCAGTGTCTATCGATGTTTTCCATCTTTGTAGAGTTTGTGGAGTAAATATAGAAACTAAAAATATATAGAGGGTATGCACGTGACGTCACCGTCGACCGTTATGACTGCGGTTACGCCCACTGAGTGGCAGCATTGGTTTAAAGCTTGAATGCTGCGAAAAACACACGAAACACATCCAAAACGGGAAAGAGCTTTGCGACTTATTGTACAAAGCTTTGACACAAAACCTGAGGTATATTTTTACAGACTGCTGAAAGCTACAGAAAAAAAGCAAATGGATCACTGCAATTCACAGTAACAGCTGGACTCCAGGCAAAGAAACATATTTTGCAGTTATCATTTTGTGTCAAAACGTTGGATTTTGGGGTAAAATCATACCATATATATTGTATTGATATATATTGTGTTGACAACACATCAATTAAATTTTTACCATCTTATTCTGCATAATTGGGTGTTTTTAAATAGACACTGACAAAAACTATACAAGTGCTGGACGATATGACGATATATATATATATATATATAACATTGATAAGCCTAAGCCTACCTATATTGTAGTTATATAAAGCCTTGACAGGCCAGTTTGCTTTTTGTATTTCCCCGGCATCGAAATCAGGCACATATAAATGTCAGGAAACACGACTCCTGGCTGCATGTCAATATACGTGGATTAGATTTCGTTGACATGTCATAAGGATCACTTTCGAGCCCAACCTTTAGTGAAATCGTTTATTTTACTCACGTTTTCGCAGTTTCCCCTATTAAATCCAGTCATGCAGCAGGTTCTTTTGCCACTCAGTCCAGCTGAGGGAGCGTGTTCTGGTGGGAAAGTGACGTCTATGCATACCCTCTCTCTCTCTAAAATATATATATATATATATATATATATATATATATATATATATATATATATATATATATATATATATATATATATATATATATATATATATATATATATATAAAATATTATATTATAATATAATATATTATATTATAATATAATATATTATATTATAATATATTATATTATAATATATTATATTATATTATATTATAATATATTATATTATATTATATTATAATATATTATATTATATTATATTATATTATATTATATTATAATATAATATAATATAATAAATTATATTATAACTGCTGGGAATCCTTGATAAATCCTAAGCACACAAACTAAAACTCTCTGCATGTGGATATTCTTGTTTTTATCTACATGAATGTGAAAGAATATAACCACAATAACCATGTGCCGACTCGAGTGTGTTTGTACGTTCTGTACGATAATTGGCGCACTCTGCTTTATTTTATCATTTTTTTATTAGTGCTCTGCTAGAGGCTAAATTCGTTTTTTTTTATACTTTTGTTTACCCACATTGTTTTCAACTAACAGAAAACCTCAAGATAATTATATAAATTAATAATCAAATACTCATTTTTTTTTTTTTTTATGAGCCCAGTTGTTTTTACAAAATGCCCATCCATACAAACGCTAAATGCTATCCTTTATTTAAATAAGGAAACATTTAAATAAATTATGCATAAATGTGAATTTATTTTTATATTTACATTAATATAATATAAAGATTGAAATTATTATATTTTAATTTAATTTCTAAAAGCATAAATGTGTAAATAAAATTATTATTATTATATATAAAATTTATTGGAATACATTTATTCCAAATATTCCATTTTAAGTGGATCGCTAATTCAGCAAATGCTGAATTGCCGGTGACTGCTTGTTACCAGAGTACGTGTGCATGTGTTTGTTGGTCGGTGATCTGGGTTACCCTGGTCGTCTGAGCACAGATAAGGTAGGATCCATTCCTCATCCTGGATCCCTGCTCCAGATCGATGCCCAGATTAAGCCTTTCCCCCGCTGTCTGCTGCCCAGCCGAGCCCTACGATTGATACTGATAATTAAAACCGCAGTGGCTAATTACTTCAGAGGGTTTGGACTGTGTGTGTGCGTGGGGATGCTAGGTGAACGTATAGGTCACCAATATTATTCATGATTTATTATTAATTTAATTAGGTAGGTACATTTATTGCAGAGTCTATAATGAGCTTTCTTTCTGTTGTAATAGAATCAATAACATACCCAAAATAGTGAAATCTGCACAATAACATGTACATGTTGTTGGCAGTGGAAACTTGGGTGTCTAATTTGAACCCGTTTCCAAAGTTGTGTGGGAAAATCTTTCACCCTCATCTGAAATTCCCACTTGCATGGATGTCTGTTAAAATGACAGTGAAAATTCTCGAACAATGCTAAATGTCACCACACATTTGGAAAATCAGTTCATGTATAATATTCTTGCTTTAAAGGAAAAGGGCTGGACAAACATGCAGAGCACGGCACGAGAAGTGTTAACAGGAACTGGAATGTGTCTGTTTATGTGGTCGAGAGGGAGAGAGATAGCAGTAGCAAACAGCCAGGCCTATCAAAAGCCACAGGCTCCTTTAAACTCTATCTTCATTCTCTTCTCTCGCGCTCCCTCTCTTTCGCTCCCTGGCCGGGCGAGTGATTGACGGCCTGAGGGTTTTAATGGGCACCAGAGAGCGGGAGAGCTAAGGTCTGCGTTGTCATGGCAACAAGCCGATTGGGCCCTCTGCCGCTCTACCTGAGTGCAGTGGAGTTGCGCTGCGTGTTTGTGTGTGTGAGCTACCAATGACTCGGTAACAGGATGGGCTGCTGGTCATTCTGACCAGTGATTTTTCTTTTAGTCCATCTCTGTGTTGATGAAGGTATTTATTCACCCTCTTTCTGCATTTTCACTCATTCATATGCTGTGGCAATAGAGTCGGAGCCATTGTGCTGGTTAAACCTACACCAGCCACTGTGTAAACAAAATCTCACCGGCCCGATCTGTCACACAGCCCCTCCCTCTCCTTAACCAAACACACTCGCCAATCCCTCCACTGCATGCAAACACGGCGCCTGGCCGTACCTCACCTGTTATCTGCCCAGCACCAGCCTCTGGACCCTTTTTCTTTGGCTGGCGTTTTTGATTTTGCCAATGTCTTAAAGGGGTAGTTCAACTAAAAATGAAATTCTGTCAATTACTCAACTTCATTTAGTTCCAGACTTTACTCCATGGAACAGAAATAGAGAAATGTAGAACTGTTCATGCTATTATTTGTCATATAATGAAAGCATATAGTGAGCAAAGGCTTTTTAAGCACTAAAAGGCTGGTTAAAAGTATCATAAAAGTAGTCCTTACTACTCTGATCCACTCTGACGGACAACAACAACAAAAAGCTCCCCAAGACTTCCTAGCTCATCCATCCAGATAGCAAAATTCTCTGTTTTTACTGTTATTTCTATTCCTTATATTCTATTTTTATTATTATTCTTTATGTAAAGCACTTTGAATTACCATTGTGTATGAAATGTGCTATACAAATAAAATTGCCTTGCTTTGCCTTGAGATCTATTTCAAGTCTTCTGAAGCTATACGACAGCTTTGTGCAAGAAACAGACAAAATTTGGATTGGATTGTTTGGATTAACTTCAAAAAGATTTAATAATTTATTGAGAATATGGAAGTCCACACAACTACTGTAACAATGACACAGATCATTATACTGTTGAATTTCTTTCAGTTGATAACCGTTAAAACATTGACAGGAATCAGACTTTAAAGAACTTGAGCATTTAAAGCCGCACGCATTTAAAGACCACTTCCATCATTGTAGCCAATCACAGACATATCCGATGAGCGTGTGAATACAGTGGCCAATCAGAGGTGTTTACGAATCCAATCAACAGTGCTCAAAGCATCACATTTTTAAAATTTCAGTACCGATTGGTACCGAAGTCTGTACTTTTGACAACTCCAGTGTGAACAGGCCTTTATTCTCTGAAAATGTTCGATTTTGAGACATTTGAGAATCGTTACCAGAACCGAAGTTCATGAAAAACATTTAAAAAATGGAACCAGTTCTTCTCAACCTTAGGTGCTGGTGGGATGAAGCCCCAGAGGAATTTTAGTCATTTTGTCCTTGGACCTACAAGTCGACTTGTCTGTCCTGTTGGTTTGTGTGACTCTATGGGATCTTGACTATACTTGTATGTATATATGTGGTTTTAGGGGGTGATTTGCTACTATATATGTGCTAGAGCTAAAGACCTATAATCATGTACCTATGCCTGTGTATGTTGGTGTATGGAACAGTGCCCTTTGCCCTCTCAGGGCCAGCGGTGAGTGTCTGGACTATTAAGGTCAGCAGTACTGAGGCGATTTACCCTCCTCCACCCAGACGAGAGTGAAGGATCTGATTACAGGGTGGAGGAGGGGGCGCTAGGTTGTGTGTAATCCCTGTCTACCCCTTCTTTACCATCATGGGAAAGACACTGCTGAGTTTGGCTTTGTCTGGGATGTGGGGGCCCAGCCTTCAGCCTAAAGAGCTACCCACACATTTGACAAGAGATTATATTTGTATGTTGTATTTAAACCCAAATATTGTTGATTTGGAATAATGGAATTGCTATTGGAAGCGGTGGAATTATTTAACTTTAAAAGAATACTTTGAATGGCTAAAAGATGGAATTTTGTTTAGAATTCATTATATTTTTGAAATCTGTGTTTTGACCAGGCTTTGCGTGTTTCTCTGTTTCAGAGTGCGGCAGCAGCTCCCAGTCCTGTGATGGGCAACATGCCGCCCAACGATGGCATGCCAGGTGGACCCATGCCTCCCGGCTTCTTTCAAGTAAGAGCTGCTCTTTCCTTCCCCCCTCCTTTCCGTTCAACCTCCTCCTTTAACCCTGTGCCTTTAAGCTTTTACCATTTTTCTGTCCCTCACCCCACCCCTCCTTTTTCTAACCCCCTTTAGTTCTTCTAATCCCCGTCCAGATGTTTCTTTCCCGCTATCTCTCCCACTCTGTATTTCCATTCATTTTCATTTTGCGTCTAAATGAGTAGTTCACTACAGTAGCAACTCACACTGACACAGAGAGTTGCAGCCCCTGATCTGAGATCAGTGTGAATGCCTCGACAGTTTAATCCCTAAGGCCAAAATGGGTAAAAACATGCGTGCTTGGTTGTTGCTCTTTGGCAACACTTATCTAACAACATATCTGTGTATTTTAAATTCAGGGCTGGGATTTGGTGGAATGCTTAGGGGCATAGTTCCCAAAGTCAAGGCGCCTGTGGGAGTTCCTCTGCCATAGTGATCTTTATTGAGCTATTTATAGTCAGAAACAAGCTAGTTACCTTCCTAAACAAACACATACTACCTACACATACACACATTAAAGATGAATTTTCTTAGTCAAGAAATTTCATTATATCTCTGGGTCCAACTTGTAGGCCACTCACACAGGATATTATACTAATGAATTTCTTTTTTTTTTTTTTTTTTTTTTTTTTTTTACATGCAGTGACATAGTCGTAGACAATTTACATTTCTGTATTCTATTTGCCTCTAGCTTTATACATTATTCGTCTTTATTGAACAACACTTATCTATCAACATATTTCTATCTTATGTTGTAACCACTCTATGTATATGGCAGATAGAGCGCCAGACCAGACAGTATACCTAGTACACATCAAATAGAAGATCAGATCGAGAAGCCAATAGAGTAACTGACCGAACATCTAGTAGAAGATCAGATCGTCTATGGATACAACATAAAATGCATCAGATAGGGGATCTGAATCAGCGGATTTAACATCTAGTAGAACATCAGATAGCTTAGAGAATCACAAAGAGTAGCTAGAAGTTCAGATATAGCATCTCATGGAGTATTTATAACATTCATTAGATAGAAATCTGATACAGTGGATTTAACATCTTGTCGAACATAGGATAAAGCATTCGATAGAGTAGATGGAAGATCAGATAGATCACCTGATAGAGCAACAGGTAGTGGATTCAATTGAATCAATGGAAGATCAGATAAAATAAGATAATGCAAGATAACATCAGATAGAAGATCAGATGGAGTGGCAGATAGTGCGTCCCGTAGAGTATACTTAACATATGATTCATTGGATAGAATGTCTGATACAGTGGATTCAACATCTTGTTGAACATCAGAGAAAGCATCCGATAGAGTAGATAGGAGATCAGATAGCAGATAGAAGATAGAGCAGCAGATAGAAGATCCAATGGAGTCAATGATATAGAAGAGACTGCAAATTGAACATCTAGTAGAACATCATGTAGTTTAGATAGTTCAGACTGAAAATCAGATAGAGCATCCCATAGAATGTGTGTGTGTGTATATATAATCACAAGATTCATTAGATAGAAAATCTGATACAGTGTTTTTAACATCTTGTCATTGGATAGATTTGATAAAACATCTAATGAAGTAAATAGAAGATCAGACAGAGCTGTAGATCAAGGATCCGAGAGAGATAGAAGACCGGTACAGCAAATTGAACATCTAGTAGAACATTAGATTAAGTTAAATAGAGCATCCAATAGAGTAGATAGAATGTCAAGATAAGATAGAGTGGCAGATACATCATCTTCTAGAGCCTCCTATAGAACATCAAGTATACCTTCAGGTGGACTGGCAGAGACAATAATACATCCACAATGTTGCAGATTGTCTGGTAGAATAGCTGATAGAGCATCCCATAGAGATGCTGAGATGGGGTCAGGTAGAGCATCACATAGATTAGAAGATAGAACATGGACATGGTCTTAGAATTGAGGAGGAGAGTGTTAATGTTGTATGAGCCCTGTTCAGAGCAGGGAGCGATCTGACTGTTGCGTGAGTGACATTGCATTCTATAAATAGCGCCTGTGTGCATAAGAGCGGGAGAGAAAGAGAGAGAGAACTAAGAAAGGGAAGAAGAGGGAGGACTTTGTGCTCCACTGCAGTAATTCCCTTTTGGTAGCAGCCCAGGGCATGGCAAAAGAGAGGCATGAAGAGAGTGAAGACAGAAAATGAAAGAAGAGAAGGAAGAGAGAGATGGCATTGAGGCAACAATTGCAAAAAGACAGGCTCCTCCAGGCCCACATGTGTTCCTTGTATGCTCCCCGATTCCACGCGACCAGTTGCTGTGGTCTGGTGACACAAATTATACTTTGGCATGTATCCTAGTGGCCAGTATATCACTCTTTTACACCTCTCAAGATCTAACTACTGCTCCCTCCCACTCTTGTCGACCACGGCTGCTGGACACAGTTGTGCTAATAATTGGAGCTGTTCTCTTTCTAGCTGTTTTTAATAGAATTGTGATTGGAATAGGTTGTGATCCATGCTGATTCTGCGATCATAATCAAAACTCAGCTGTTTCAAAAAGTGGACATTTGTGCCATGTCATCTCCTTTTGCATGTCTTTCAGTTTGTTTATCATCATTTATTATTTCTCAAATTCAGTTTCTTTTGTTGGTCATGATTGCATCAATCGCAAAAAACTTTCAAAGTGAGCAATACTCTGCAGAGTTTTCTGTACTGCAGCTCAAACCAATGTAATCTGACAATGCAATTCAGTCTAATGAACCATTTCTTTTGGCGAATCGGTCAGAAAGTCTCTCAAACTCCCGAGTTATCAGTTTGAAGCATTCTAAAGAATAACTCAATGTCTGTAACTGAATGTCAATAGTGGTTATTGAATAAACATTGGACTAACTTCCAGAACTGCATATCATTTGGTCATGTCTAACAAAAAAAGGGGGGCAAAAACAATTCTGTAAGAAATATTGGTACTCTAGTAAGTAGTACGCTGTTTGGGTTAAGTTGAAAAAGCATTTTGGTAGTGCAGCTATGCAGCCAAATCATGCACGCCTGAGCCTCTGTTTGTGTCTCCAGTGCAGCTCCAGATGCAGCAGCGATAATTAACACATGCGTCCACAGTAGCTGCCCATGTGATCAGCGTGATCCTGCGAGACAGGGACGAAGGTGAAGAGGGCTAAACCCTCCTGTACACCCTCTCCAGACTCTCCTAATCTGTACCTCGCAGGCCCAGACTCCCAGCAACCTCCTGCAGAGAGACTGAGAGCGAAGGAAGAGAGTTTAGGGAGAGAAACACAAAGCTTGCATGCTGGCGTCTGGCCCGGATCTTGGAAATTTCGTATGATTTCTTCTTCTTTTTTTTTTTTTTTATTCCCCCCATTGCATGGGTCGGCCCCTTCAATAATCTTCACGTCGAAACTCCACTGCACCAGCTCCTCTTGGGAGGACAGACTAGCAAGAGGGAGGCAGGGAGGGAGTGAAGTCAAGGAGTGGAAAAAAAAGAGAAATAGTTTCAACTTCAGCTGGAAACATCTGAAATGGATGAGTTTGTTTTGAGGGAAGGTGGTGGGAGAATTTCATCAGCCCTTCTCCCACAAAAAAACCTCTTGGAAACCAACAGAACACTGAGAAAAGTGAAAGACTGGCAGACTCTAGAGAGGAAGAGTTCCATCAAGGTTAAAAGGACTGGAGGATCTTGTTCTGACTTGCTGCGAGGTGCAGGAGTCTTGGGACATTGAAATAAGCCAGCAGTGAACGAGTTTTGTAGTCCTGTTTATGTAGACATTTCCCCGTACTCAAGCAAATCTCAATATGCTTTCTATTTTGAGTTAATGTTTTCTACCTGCCTGAGTTGTAGCTTTGGATGGTTTTGATTGAGATGAGAATTCCTTGTTTGCTTCATTTGGGGTGACTTTAAAGTCAAAGTACCACTCTGGTGCACACAGGTTTTTGAGGTTTCTTGACATTTTGGACAACTAGATCTTTTTGATGACATCTACATCCTGTATGATATGTCACATTGCATTTATCATCTTGGTTTGTGACAGATTCTGTGACCGCTGAATTTATCAGAATAATTACTTCCGAGACCATTGAAAACCATCCTTCTGAAGCAGCTCACCCTCACATGTGTCTTTTGCCAAAAAAGTGGTTGTATTTTTTTTTTTTTTTTTGGTAATGTACACAGAAACGACAATGAAATATGCATTGTGTTGCTGTTCCATGCTTTGTTTTGTTTGGTACTTTGTGTCCCGGCAATCACTCGGCAAGTGGCTACACACTGCCCCCTTTTGGTTGGGAAGCAGCATTGCTTCTCTGAAACCCCTTGGACTCTGTGGTTGCTGCTGTCCTCTATGCCACTGTCCCGCTAGGAATACTATGTGCCGTTCCCTTTCTCGGCGGGAGGGGCTCCTCTTGATGGGTTTGTAGTTTGGTGCCAAGCCGTTATCTCCTTAGCTGGGTAGAAAATGATTTTATTAATTGCTTCATTTAACACACACACCCCCCTCCTCACCCAAGACGCACACACAATCCAGCCCAAGTTATTCCTCAGTCACTCTCTACAGGGATGTGGTGCAGGAACAGGCGTCTCGGTAAAGGCCATATGCCTCTCTCAGTTACCAATAATGGACTCCATTGAGAGACATGGAGGAGGTCTTGTGGTGAAACTCTGTTATGGGGTTCAGCAGCTGCCCAGCCCTGTAGGAGATGCCCTTTGCTGGCAAATAAATGGTGGATTTATTACCAATCTAGGGGGTGCATCGTTATTAGAGAACATCGGGATCATCAACTGATTCTTCTTTAACCTAATTTTAACCTGCAAGACTTTGTTGGTCAACCTACCTTAGCAAAAACATATGTAATGGTTTGTGCATTTTTCCCTCTCTTTCTCAGGGCCCACCTGGGTCACAACCATCACCTCACGCACAGCCCCCTCCACACAACCCCAACAACCCCATGATGGGGCCACACGGCCAGGTAAGACACTCTTCCCCCTGTTTTCTTGTAATTCCTCACTCAAAACTTGTGGAATAGACAAATGTTGGGTGTAGTTTCAAATTTCAGGAGCGCCTGCGGCACAACTTTCCATTCACCCTTTCCGTCCTCACCCCTCCATTCTTATTTTCTTTCTTCCTTTCATTAATTCCCAAGATGCACCACCTTTATATTGTAGTATCTCCTCACCAGCTAGATCTAGTAGTGTGCAAAACTACAGACTTTCAAAGTCAGCTAGTTGGTGGGGTTCCTAAATGACTAATCGACTAATCTGACTTAACTGGAAACCTCTTTTTTTATTTTTTTTTATTTTACATTTTACACATTTGGCAGATGCTTTTATCCAAAGTTACTTCTATTCTATGAAAGGTATACTGTTTATCAGTTCATGCATTCCCTGGGAATTAAGCCTATGACCTTGGACCTTGCTAGCGCCATTCTCTTCTGTTGGAGCTACAGGACTTTTAGTATAAAATAAAATAAAAACATAATCTAGTCCAGTTTTTGGACGACTGGTCGCCATCCTGACCCATCCCTAGATAGAGCACAAATCAGTACATTACCTCATTCTCTGTTCTCTCTGAAAACACACACACACACATATTCCTCACTGACAGTGACGATGTTGCCAGATAAATAATGCAGGCTGCGGCCCAGCCCATCAGGAGTGGAAGTTCATCTAGTCGGGACTCTGCAGACCTGGTCCCTCCCTACACCCTGCACTCAGTCCTTCATAGTCCATCAATATCCTATTAATAATGCAGTATACGCACGCACACACAAACATGCTCTTGCGTTTACACATGCAAGCATAAACACAGACACTCTAACACAAACACGCAAACACACCCTTCCGAGTACACAAACTTGCTGCAACTTGGAGCAAACATAGGTAGATGGAGCTGGAAGCAAAGAGTTTGAACAAAGAGGTCAATCTTAATGGTTGTTGGATCAAAGCCCGTGAAATGACTTATTACTCTATGATGTAATAAAGCTTTGAATGATATATCTTTTTATCGGTTGCTTTGTTTCTGTGACATTATGCTGGATGACTTCTCCCACACTGAAATCTCATTGGTTGAATGTATAACTGTGAAACATCAAATATGCGCTTATTGGCCAAGATTGTGTGGCATCAGGCAGCATTTTTGCTTTTATTGTGGATAGACAAATTACTTGTTGCTGTAACTTGTCGCATCCTGCCTGATTAGGATATGGTGTTTAGAAGAGCAGAAAGAGAGAATGACTGCTTGCATGCAAAGATATCATGTGAAACGTCTTTCTATCATTGTTCTTGCTGTGAAGTCTTGTTTAAAATACCATAGGTTTCCTCTGTTAAACAGTCTGAAAGCAGAAGCCTCACCTTGTCAGTGTAGAGAGAGCCAATGTTTATGAGGTCTTCTCTTTAGACTCAAACTGGTGACTTTTAGGTAGTGTGATTGCGCCCCCTGCTGGTAACCATTGTACTGTGCATCTCAAATACTACATACTAAATAAACATGGACAGTTAATATATATTATTTGAAGGTGTCTGCGTTACGGTGTAATTACACATGCAGAGTAATAATAGTTAACTACATGTACTTACTATAGGGTTAGGGTTTGGTTTATATGTAATCACACATTTATAGTTATTACTATAGTAAGACATGTAACAAGGACATTGTAAAAGAAAGTCTTACCACATTTTCTTCTATTTTTAATTATAAATCCATAAGATTTTAATCAATTTTAAATTCATAAGTTGTTAAGTTAAAATCATGTTTATATTATATACTTTATTTTGGTCAGTCAAGTATAATCAGAACTATAGAGCATATGATTTCTATCAAGTACAGCAAGAGTTGAGGCATATTTTCTGAAAAATTAACAGAAGCATTCTGTATTTCAAACAAAAGGGCTTTTTCACTCTGAGCTTTAAAGGATGAAAATTAGCCAGGTTATGTAAACAGGTTGCATGTTGTGTTCATCCAATCAATGACCCTGACAATGTAAATATGCAAATAAGAATGTTAACCCAGGCTTTAGGAATGTGCAATGTAAAAGGTCTGCATACTAATATCCAGGATTATTTGTTAACCCAGGGTAAATTATAAAAAGTGTGAAATGTGAATCATAACCCAGGATTTGGTTTACAGTGACCCAGAGTTAACTATTTAAAGTGTGGGAAGCCCTAAAGTAGTGCTTATATGCTAATGAGAGGTTAGCTGTGATGTATTGACACCTTTTGATTGACCTTATGCTCTCTTCCCATAGCCATTCATGTCTCCACGGTACCCAGGTGGACCCCGCCCATCACTCCGCATGCCAAATCAGGTACTGACCCCACTCACAACACCTAATTTTTGCATTTTGCTATTGCTGTTTTCTCTGCTTGGCCCTTATTTTATACTCTCTTTCTTGGTTTTAGCCCCCCGTTGGAGTCCCTGGGTCACAGCCGCTCCTGCCAAACAGTTTGGACCCTACCAGACCGCAAGGTACCGCACTTCACCGTACACATTTGCAACCAGCTGTGTTTGGAACATTTTTTTTGCAGTGGCATTTATAAAATGGTTGTGGTTCCTCTTCCCCATCAGGACATCCAAACATGGGTGGCCCAATGAGGATGAACCCACCCAGAGGAATGGGAGGCATGGGCCCACAGGTTGGCTGACATTCCTTTCAATAAAACAGCTTTGAACTTTTTTGATCCACTTCAAATGTTGACTACTATATTATAGTATTGTATTTCAGATAAATGTAAATAAAAGAATCTAATAAAATGTAAATACATTTTGTGTGTATAATATTAGAATAAGTATTTAGAATTAAATCCATGAACATTTAAATAGAAATTATATTTATTATATATTATTATATAATTAAAAAGAAATCAAATCTAATTTTAAAAAGATGTTTTAAAGGTGCCCTAGAATGTTCTTTCACAAGATGTAATATAAGTCTAAGGTGTCCCCTGAATGTGTCTGTGAAGTTTCAGCTCAAAATACCCCATCGATTTTTTTAATTAATTTTTTTAACTGCCTATTTTGGGGCATCATTAACTATGCACCGATTCAGGCTGCGCTCCCTGCCCCCCGAGCTCTCGACTATAATACAGTGCATAAAGTTCACACAGCTAATATAACCCTCAAATGGATCTTTACAAGATGTTCGTCATGCATACTGCATGCATGATTCGGATCATGCGAGTATAGTATTTATTTGGATGTTTACATTTGATTCTGAATGAGTTTGAGGCTGTGCTCCGTGGCTAAAGCTAACATTACACACAGTTGGAGAGATTTATAAAGAATGAAGTTGTGTTTATGCATTATACAGACTGCAAGTGTTTAAAAATGAAAATGGCGACGGCTCTTGTCTCCGTGAATATAGTGAGAAACGATGGTAACTTTAACCACATTTAACAGTACATTAGCAACATGCTAACGAAACATTTAGAAAGACAGTTTACAAATATCACTAAAAATATCATGTAATCATGGATCATGTCAGTTATTATCGCTCCATTTGCCATTTTTCGCTATTGTCCTTGCTTGCTTACCTAGTCTGATGATTCAGCTGTGCACAGATCCAGACGTTAATACTGGCTGCCCTTGTGTAATGCCTTGAACATGAGCTGGCATATGCAAATATTGGGGTCATACATATTAATGATCCTGACGGTTACATAACAGTAGGTGTTATGTTGAGATTCATCTGTTCTTCAGAGTGCTTTTAAACAAATGAGATTTACACAAGGAGGAGGAAACAATGGAGTTTGAGACTCACTGTATGTCTTTTCCATGTACTGAACTCTTGTTAATCAACTATGCCAAGGTAAATTCAATTTTTGATTCTAGGGCACCTTTAATAGAAAACATAGTTTTATTATTTGTTGTATATTATTGTAAGTAAAATAATCTAAAAATAAATAAATGAAGCCATTGCAAAATGTTATAGTAAATATGTTAGTTATTATTTATTAATTTATTAGATATATAATTATATGTATTTTAAATGCAAAGAAAGTTTAATAGAAAATGTGTCTTATTCATTATATTTTATTATATAAACACAAATGAAAAAGTGTAATAAAAGTGCACAAAATTAATAAATCTAATAAAAATCAATATATAAGTAAATAAAAGCCATGGAAATTGTTATAGTAAATATGTGTAAATTATCATTTATTATATACATAAACTTATTATATAGAATGTTAATATTCTTTGGGAACCCTGTAGTCATTATAATAGTATTATAAGTTTATTTAGAAAATTAATTATGCGTTAATTTATTGTAGATGAGGTATTGAATTAGCGCTTATTGGAGTACAATGAAAGAAAAGCACATTGTAGTTACAGAGCCATAACATGTTTCATATGTAGGTTAACCTTTGCCATCTCTGCATTTGTAGAACTACGGCGGTGGAATGAGGCCTCCTCCGAACTCTCTCGGCGGTCCTGGAATGCCTGGCATGAACATGTGAGTCTACGCCATAGTATAACACGCTTAGACAGTTTCTGCTGCGATTATACACACTAACATTTCCTTTTGTGTTTTCAGGGGTCCGGGAGGTCGAGGGCCATGGCCTAACCCTAACGCAAACTCAGTGAGTGCCACTTCCAAACATTTTTCAATATTGCAATAACTCTGAGAAACCGCTTCATAACTATATCTTCTTCCCACAGATAGCATACTCATCTTCATCACCAGGAAACTATGTGGTGAGTCGCAAGCACACGATTTTGTCTGACTCTCTCTGTTTGTCCGAAATGTTCTTTGTAAGTAATCGTTTTCTGTGCTCATCTCTCAGGGGCCTCCAGGAGGTGGCGGACCTCCAGGAACTCCCATCATGCCAAGCCCAGGAGGTCAGTTTGCTTTCATTTAATCCATAGGATTTTATCTGGAATTTCATATCAGTCTTTTTTTATTGAAACTTCATAACAATAGTTGAGAAATTACCTCAGTGACTGGAAATCATCTTGAAATTGAAAGCTGTAGTTTTGGGAAACGTTGTGTAAATGCATCAGTTTGCCGAAGAGAGTTTCTCAGTGAAACGCTAAGAAATATGTTTTCTCGTAGACTCAACGAATTCCAGTGAAAACATTTACACGATGATGAATCCAATCGGCCCTGGTGGCAACAGACCGAACGTAAGATAATGTTTTCATGCAGTATGAAAAATGAGTTTTGTCGTTTTGTAAGTATCATTGTTGATTAATTGGATGAGGCTAACAGTATCTGTGCTTCTGCAGTTCCCAATGGGGCCGGGGCCCGACGGTCCAATGGGTGGAATGGGATCGATGGAGCCGCACCATATGAACGGGTCTTTAGGTGAGACTCCATCATACAATCAGCTAATACATACAAAATAGTGAACATTTTGACATTTCTAATGGTTTTCGCTTTTATCTGCTTTTAATTACAGGCTCGGGTGATATGGATGGGTTGCCAAAGGTGAGAACTTAATGCCTGAATATATGTGAATCAGTGTTATTTTATTATTATTTATATTCTATTATAGTATTGATTCATATTTTGAATTAAATTTCAAATTTTTAGTTTGTCTTATTTATTTTTTTAAATATTTCTATTTAGCTTTATTTTTTTTAGTTTTTGAAATTTCAGTACTTCAGCTCAAACTTGTTTATTGACAAGATTTCAAATTTTCTTAATTTTCTCTCATTTTCTTTGTTTTTTTGTTTTTTTTTATTTACATTGTTCATTTAATAATTATTAGGGCTGTCGATTTAACACATTCATTAGATTAATTAATTATGGTAAATAATAACGCTTTAATTTTTAATGCATTTAACGCACTTACCCCGCCCCAGACCTATGTAGTTCATCTGACATTACATACAGTTGATTGATGACAAACTGCGCGATGAAGCCTATAGGATGCAGTCAGAAAGTCCCTAAAATTAAAGATATGGGGGCAAAAATGTTCCTGTATGAGTTTGTCTCATATTTAGATCGTATGAGTTGAGCAATATTACACGAGTGCTGTTTTTGTCCAATAGCCTATAGACCTTATTTACCAGAGAAACAAGCGCGCCGCCATCTTTATAAAATTGTCTTTGAACTTCCATTTTGCGGTAGCTCTGTACATTTCTATGGCATGCTGTCAAAGAATAATTTGCTGATTAAGTCGATTTACTTGTTGTAGAGTTAATGAAAGTTATCATGATCATTGTAATGTTTAAAGGTCCCATGGCATGAAAATTTCACTTTGTGAGGTTTTTTAACATTAATATGAGTTCCCCTATCCTGCATATGGTCCCCCAGTGGCTAGAAAAGGCCCAATCTGGAATCTTCCCCATATGTCGTCATAAGGGGAAAGGTTACCTCCCCTTTTTTCTGCTTTGCCCGCCCATGAGAAAATGAGCTACAGTGAGATTCGAGCACAATATATATTTTTTTTTCCTCGAGAGACACATCATGCCTTGTAAATGAGCGAAGCATGGCAGTTGTTCAGTGTTTGGATTTACAAATGAACACCGAAGTATTTTTTTTTAGTTCCTTCATCCGAGCCTATGAAGAAACAGTGGGTTAATTTTATTTTCTCTGGTAATGCGCAGATACAACTTCCCATAGTTTTGTATGTCTACGCCACACATTTCACCGACCACTGTTTCCTCAACGTGGGCCAATACAGCCCAGTTACTGTCGCTAACGTAAAGATGGACAGCATCAAGTGTGTGTGTGAATACATGCACTGTAACGCGAGTGTTGTACATTTCTGTGTTGTTTGGATAACCGTTCTGCTGTAATTGCGCATGCGATATCCACATTTCCAGATTGCAGAGCTCGATGTAATTGTAATAAGATTGTAAAAACTTTTAAGATTTATGAAATATAAAATATGTAAACAAATAAATGTTGTTGGCATGGTAGCACATTTTCCACAATGGCACCTATCCGAAAAGGTATTTGTAATAATGGCAGAGGTCTGACTAATTTAGTTGCGCTGGTTAGTGTCTATAGCTGATATATATAATATATATACGATAGCATATCACAGCAACATGAAGAGCCAACAATGTAGGCTAGCATTAGCTACGTGATAACTGTAACAGCATACATAAACCAACTAAAGTACCGTATCCAGACTCAATGTTTTAAACTAACCATTCCGCTGAGTTACAACTTCTTCATCCGGATCAGATTCTGGGTCAAACTGAAAAGCTTGAACAACTGCGTGTCTACGAGCCATTGCGATACATCCACTGTCAACATTAGCGCATAGTACTGTGGCCGTGAGCTGGTTAATGCCACACCCACCCTCCACCTTGCCCCGCCTCTCTCCTCCTCATTAGCATTTAAAGCTACAGACCCAGAAATGGCACGTCCTGAGGAAAGCTCATTGTGGGACTGGCTTGTAGTGGCTGAAATTCTGCACCAAGGCTGAATTTCGGGAAAGAGACTTCAGATACAGTACTATGGACCACTTAGGCCTATATAAAAGCATCCAAAAAGTAGCATGACATGGGACCTTTAAAGCAGATGTCTCAACAAATGTCAGTAGACTGGGAAGACTTTAAAACAAGCAGTTCATTCATAAATGGTAAGATCGCTGTGGAAATACAAACCGGAAGTCAAAGGACAACGAGCGCAACTCTGAAAAGGGGCGGAGCTACATAAGGTCTATTTAACGAGTGCAAAAACAATACTGATTTTATACAACAGTTCAGAAGAAGTAAATAATAAAATATAAAGACAATGAAGATATAAAGACAAAGCAGAACAGTTCGTCTCTACGCAATGCACAGCAGTGTTTCATTTCTAAAACAAAATGAAACGCGAACCGAGTGAAACCTATGATTCAACCCTTTGAACAAGTCGAATGAATGAACGACTTAATCATTAAGACCTTTACCTCCACCTACTGGCATGTTTAATTTCTTATTTAGAGTCATCAAGAATCATTCCGTATCTCCATATTAATTATAAATAAATAAACAAATAAAAGTCGTCATTTACTCAACCTCATGTTCCAAAATTTCACGTGTAAAAAATTCTATTTTGAATCGAATAAAATATTTCTTTCTGAAGCTACTTTTTGTAATGTCTTTGGGGGTAATTTCTCTGTCAAAATTGATGTGCGATTAAATTGTGATTAATTAGATTAATTAATTGCCACATCATGTAATTAATTAGATTTAAAAAAAAATTAATCACTTGACAACCCTAATACATATATTTTGTTTCAGCTTTATTTATAGATTTAGTTAAATTTGAACTTATTCTTTATTTTTTTTTTAGGGATGCACAAAATATCGGTTATCGGCTGATATTAGAATTTTTTTTGGATATTTATCTTGCTCATTGTTGTTTTTGTTTATGTATAGATTACCTTTGATGACCTAATTTAATAACGCTGTTAAATATGATCAGATATCAAAATCAATATCCATTTTTCATACCGTACATAATGTTGTGTTGCTTAAATCACTTGTAGCATTTTAATGATTGATTTAGTTTTTAATTTTTGTAATCAAACTAGTAGAGAATTTTAATATTAGCCTTTTTATCAGTTATTGTCTATAACAGTACATGAAAATAGTTATCTGCTTATCGATATCAGGCAGAATTTCTTACCATTTCTTGTTGGATACCATTTACTTTTGTGTATGTCACTAATCATCGTACATCTGGATTTCTAGAACTCTCCGAACAACATGGCAGGTATGAATAATCCCCCAGGGACTCCGCGGGACGACGGGGAGATGGCAGGCAACTTCTTAAACCCATTCCAAAGTGAAAGTGTAAGTTTACGTCACACCGGCCCGCTCTATATCTCTCCTCCCCCGCTCTCCTGCTTCACATGTACGTTATAACGTTGTGATGTCTAAATTCACTTTAGTTAATCTAAATATCGAACCATTATACAATGAAATCGGATGATATTTCTGGTTTTCGCAACTGCAACTTCATTGACTCATTTTGTCCCTCCACTTTCCCCTTCCTCTCTTCTCGTTGCAGTATTCACCCAACATGACGATGAGTGTGTGATTCTTCTTTTTTTATTTTGTTTTTTATTTTATTTTATTTTGTACCCCACCCCCTCATCCCACTTCCTGTTCTCCTCGTCTCTGCTGCGTTCGGCATGTTGTCGTTTTGTTTTTTATTTGCTCGATCTTCAACTCCCCACAACTCCCTCAAACACTCTGGGTTGGCGCCCTTCAGCCGGTCGGTGTGGCCACGGAGCGAAGGACGCCCAGTACAAAGCCGAAAAGAAGCAGGCCTCAGGTCACAGGAAGAGCCTTCTGACGGACTCAACCTGCCTGCCGGGCTTCGTATCTGGATCGGGCTCTTGATTGAACCGCCGTGTGTGTGTTTGTACATGTGCGTGTGTGTGTGGGACTGTGCCAGGAAGACACTTCATAACTAGCTGCTCATCAGCATTGAGGCTGGTGGCTTTATTTCAGCCCCGTTTGATCTTTTTTTTTCGTCTTTTTATCGGCAATGAAACACTGAAACTAGCGGTTGTTTGATTGCTGTGTACATTTTAAAATGGAAAAAGCTAAACTGTTGACGCTAGGGGCAGGAATGGTCTCATTACAATATATTTGTATATTATTGATAATATTATTGTTATAATTTTCATAATTGCTATGATGATGATGACGATGTACTCATAATTTTATGGATTTTCCTGTAAAGGGCACATTTGTATCTCAACAACATCAATGACAGAATAAGCACACATTCAAATGCACAATGACACTTCTGTTTACATGATTTTAGGTATTTGTTTGTCTCTTTTGTTTGAATTTGTTTCGTCAGATGTCTTTGCATATACCTCTTCCTGTGTTCTTCATCCAACTGATGTCATCACTACCGAGATGTACAACCTCAGTTTTGTGTCTCTGTCAGCAAAGTGGCTACAATCACTGGTTTAATGCACCCGTCGGCACTGTATTTAAAAATTGGAGTATATTTCAAAGTCTAAAAGGGTGACATTTTCATTTTCACTGCCATCGCGTATTGCTCCATCCTTGGCTTGGTCACGAACGGCCTATAATGAATACATTTTACCATCCATTCTTGATGATTTGCCGTTACATAGTTGCGATATCATTCACGTTCATTGTAATTTTGCCACTACGTGTTTGCCATGTTGTTTTGCAAGTCTTTTTTAGAAATATTACCCACGTGTTTGTAAAAGTAGTTGGACGCAGGCTGCTCTTACAAGCACGAGTTTCCTTGTGCTCTATAGTCCCATGTCTGTAAATATAACAACTTTTCTTTTTTTTCTTTTTTTTTTTTTTTTTTTTTTTTGGTCATGGACCTTATTGGTATTTTCAATACACTACTTGTCTGTGAAACTCATTTGTGGTCCCATCTCTTTCTTCAAATGAGGTTGCCCTAGGATGCCAAACGCAGAGTTTACAGTCAACATATTTGTGTTTCAGTATGAGGAATTTGAGGGAAAATCACATGAAAAGATGTCTGGGTCACATTTTACCCCTCAATAAAAAAGTAAAAAAGAATCCATTTAATTGACTATTTCAGGACAGTTTTTTATTTTATTTTTTTGGTATTACGGAATTATTTTGACATGACAACTGAGTGCATATTCCCCAAATTTCACATTAGTTATGCATCAGGGTTTTTTTATGATTCACATTACTGAAAAATGTAAAAAAAAAAAATTGTATATATAAATCAGGATAAATATAGGGAGTACAACAAATACACTCATGTTCTGTGAATATTTAGTTATTTTGCATAATAAAAAGGGCTTTTGTTGCTTTACAGTATATACTCGGAATGAAATGTGCCTATTTGTCAGTATAAAATCATAACATTTTATGACTCTTGCATTGTGAGTAAAAGATCTTGACCGAAAATGGATGCACCTCTTGATGGAAATAAATGTTGTGATGTTATTTCCATCAAGATCTGATTTCATCATCAGATCCACGAAGGTGCATCAATTTTTAGACATGATCTTGTATTGACAATGCAAGAGTCAAGCACTCTGTAAAGTGTACTCCAGCACATCCCAAAGACTTTCAATGAATGTAATGTTTGGATTCATGTGTGAAAATGATTCTTCATGCTCTCTGAACTATTCATCGAGTACAATTTGAGCCTGACGAATCTTGACATTGTCATCCTGGAATATGGCCATGATGTGTCCTCCTACATGTTTGTTTAAGAAATGAAAAGCCACACACTCCATCAATTAGGGTTAGAAGAACTGTTGCCAAATATAAAACAGGTTAGAAACATGATAATCACAGCAATAATCATCCAATCATAGACTCTTAAGAATTTGTCTATTTAAATCCAAACAGCGACTGGGCAGATATATATATATATATAAATTGTTATTTTTTTTTCTTTAATTCTGAATTTGGGGTAAAATATGACTTGGACAGGTTTGGTGAGATTCTCCTTTGTATATAATTGACACTAATTCCCATTGAATTCATGAAAGCAGCCATTTCATGCCTACAATTATTTAATCAGTGCTTCATCACGGGATAAATGAATCGATCATCGTGGGACATTCAAAATCACACATTTCTTGATGGTTAGGTCGACCAGCCGAGTTTAAAATGCTTTTATCCAGTGATTGTATTAAGGACATTTTGGTATTTTGGCCATCTGAGAACCAGGCTCAGCATCCTGGTAAGTTTTGAAGGGATGTCCATGCTTGTCTTTGGTTTGTCTGGTGTGCAGCCCACAACCTTTCTTGACCCTCACCCCTGACCTTTGGTTTACTGTAAATACTGTAAAATGCATTTTGATATCATTGACATGTTTTGATATGTCAGTCACAACCAATGAGTACAGCTGAAAATAAGTTATAAAGAATCTGTTTGTGTTTTTGTATTTTAAAGAGATGCTTTTGCTGTAAAAAAACAACAAAAAAAACTGCAGGTCGATGCTCACCCTTATTGTAAATCAAGTCTGCAACAGGTTTATGCTTTTATTTCTTCAAAAATAACAATCGGAGCTTAAATTCCTCAAATATTTAGTTTGTGTGATGGAAATGGCTTTTAATACTGAACAGAATATTGAGTCGGTTTACATCAAATGATAAGGTTCTGAAGGCTGAAATTGTTTAGTTGCTCACACTGACCTACTTTCAGTTCTTCAATGTCCAATTGTTGGCCATCTCTGCACTTCTGTTGTGATGTATAATATTGTAACATGAGAAAGACGTTTGAGAGGAAAATGTGTATTTTGGAGCAGGAAGGGTCATGGGAGGGAATGACAGAAATTTCTCCTGTAATTTTCATTGTCCTTTCTTGCGACATGACAGTATTCAGTATGAAGCAGTCTGTCCCTTTGGGTTTGCTTTGTATTTTATAGTAGGGTAGCTCAGATCTTTGTCCTAGGGCCTTAGGTGTCTTGTGTAGGTAAATATGTCCTTTGTATGTTTCTATATTGTAAAGTTTCTTTAGACTGAGAAAAAAACAAAAAACAAAATTTGCTTATCAAAAAGAAATGATTGCATCAATAATAAATGTAATTTGATATTTTTACGTGTTTCAGTTTTGTTATTTAAATGGAATAAGAATCCCCTATAATTTAATATGAATAATATGAAACATTTTTAAATACTAAATATATATATAGGCCTATAATTAGTTTTATATATATATATATATATATATATATATATATATATATATATATATATATATATATATATATATATATATATATATATATATATATATATTTATTAAATATATATATAAAAAGTACTTTGTGAAGTAAATATATACTGATCAGGCATAACATTATGACCACCTTTCTAATATTGTGTTGGTCCCTCTTTTTCTGCCAAAACAGCCCTGAACCGTGGAGGCATGGACTCCACTAGACCCCTGAAGATGTGCTGTGGTATCTGCACCAAGATGTTAGCAGCAGATCCTTTAAGTCCTGTAAGTTGTGAGGTGGGGCCTCCATGGATCGGACTTGTTTGTTCAGCACATCCCACAGATGCTCGATTGGATTAAGATCTGGGGAATTTGGAGACCAGGTCCACACCTCAAACTCTTTGTTGTGCTCCTTAAACCCTTCCTGAACCATTTTTGCTTTGGGCGCATTATCCTGCTGAAAGAGGACACAGAGAATACTGTTTCCATGAAAGGGTGTACATGGTCTGTAACAATGCTTAGATAGGTGGTACGTGTCAAAGTAAGATCCATATGGATGGCAGGACCCAAGGTTTCCCAGCAGAACATCGCCCAAAGCATCACACTGCCTCCACCGGCTTGCCTTCTACCCATCTTCCCATAGTGCATCCTGGTGCCATGTGTTCCCCAGGTAAGCGACGCACCCGGCCATCCACGTGATGTAAAAGAAAATGTGATTCATCAGACCAGGCCATCTTCTTCCATTGCTCCGTGGTCCAGTTCTGATGCTCACATGTCCACTGTTGGTGCTTTCAGCGGTGGACAGGGGTCAGCATGGGCACTCTGACTGGTCTCAGCTATGCAGCCCCATTCGCAACAAACTATGATGCACTGTGTATTCTGACATCTTTCTATCAGAACCAGCATTAACTTTTTGAGCAATTTGAGCTACAGTAGCTCGTCTGTTGGACCACACCGCCAGCTTTCGCTCCCCACATGCATCACTGAGCCTTGTCTGTCCATGACCCTGTCGCCGGTTCACCACTGTTCCTTCCTTGGACCACTTTTGATAGATACTGACCACTGCAGACCGGGAACATCCCACAAGAGCTGCAGTTTTGGAGATGCTCTGACCCGGTCGTCTAGCATCACAATTTGGTCAAACTTGCTCAAATCCCTTCTTCTTGCCCATTTTTCCTGCTTCTAACACATCAACCTCTGAGGATAAAATGTTCACTTGCTTCCTAATATATCCAACAGGTGCCATGATGAAGAGATCATCAGTGTTATTCACTTCACCTGTCAGTGGTCATAATGTTATGCCAGATTGGTGTGTGTGTGTGTGTACATTTTATATATATATATATATATATATATATATATATATATATATATATATATATATATATATATATATAGTACATAGTATAAGTACACACACACACCAATATATAAATATATATATACTTCTTACACAAAAACAAACAGACACAAAAAAACAGTAGTCTAATATTGTAAAATATTATTAGTTTTCTATTTGAATTTATTTTAAATGTAATTATTCCTCTAATGCAAAGCTGAATTTTCAGCATCATTACTCCAGTCTTCAGTGTCACATGATCCTTCAGAAATTATTCTAATATGCTGATTTGCTGCTCAAGAAACATTATTATCAATGTTGAAAACAATTCTTTGATTAATAGTATCTTTTGTAACATTATAAATGTCTTTGATAAATGTAATGCATCCTTGCTGAATAAAGTTATTAATTTCATTATTGTGAAAGAAAAAAAATCGTACTGATCCCAAACATTTGAACTGTAGTGATAATGTTACAAAAGCTTTTTATTTCAGATAAATGCTGTTCTTTTGAACTTTCTATTAATCAAAGAATCCTGAAAAAAAAATGTACACAACTGTTTTCAAAATGTATAATAATAAATGTTTCTTGAGCAGCAAATTAGCATATTAAAATTATTTCTGAACGATCATGTGACACTTAAGATTTGAGACTGCTGAAAATTCAGCTTTGCATCACAGGAATAGATTACTTTTTACAATATATTCAAATAGAAAACTGTTGTTTTAAATTGTAATAATATTTCACAATATTACTGTTTTTGTATATTTAAATAAATAAATGCAGCCTTGGTGAGCATAAGCGACAACTTCTTCTTATTATTATTTAGTATAAAAGTCCCCTGCAGTAGCGACCTTGACTGTATGACTTTTATTTTGTACTTGTCGGGATTGACCGTTGACCTTTACCCGGAAGTTGCACAGATTGATCTTGTTTTGTTGTCAAAGTTGTTACTGCGCAGCTCCAAGCAGATTGTCCCTCACATTGCGGTAAGTATGTTAATCTCTTTCCATGTTCACCACACTTTTAAAACATTTTACTGCACATAAACCTTCAAACGAAAGTTGTGTCTTTACCATAGGGTCTTTACACTGTGCGTAACGCAGTGAGTTGTGGCGCGTGCAGAGCGCGAGCTCGTTATCAAAGTTGCTGGAATGTTCTGGAAAAGCTGTAGTTTCTGCAAAATATTACTGAGTTTTAAATTTTATGAATGCATGCTCTCCCACTCATAATTAATTACAAAATGTATTTTTTATTGCTGTCTTAAATTGCAGGATTAAATTGCACTCAAATTACAACTTGACATTCACACTTATAAGATGCATATAAAATATAATTTATTTTAAACTGTGTTTAAATTAATATATTTTAATAATAATGTTTTAGCTCATTCTACGACAATTACGACTTCTTCTTCAAAAAGTACCATGGTAAAACCGTGTTGTTGTTTTGCTCGTGTACCAATGTAATATGGGTTACTTGGAGTATCATATAAATACCATGGATTGTCAATGCGGTAATTATTAAGTACCAAAGTGCTACTACAGCATTTTTGTAAGGGTTTAATTAGCCTATTCACACTTAAAATATGCACGATAAAGAAAGGTTTATTCAAATATATTCATTCATTCATTCATTCATTCAACTTTTATTTCCGGACTCAAGGTCCATTAGAAAAGAAACATACAACATACAAACAATTAAAAAAAAGACCATTATACCAATATTTTCTTTCGCATAAAGTTTTTGCTTATTCTGCAATAATTATGGTTTCTTTTTAAAAAAGTACCATGGGAATACCATGTTTTTGCATGTGTGTATATATATATATATATATATATATAATATTATATAGAATGTTAAACAGGAATAAATAGGCTTATATTATATTGTGCACAAGCAAAAATGCTTGTGAAATAATTGGTAGTTAAAGCTTAACCACTGTCGGTTTATTATTTACAGAGATTGTTGGCAGCGATTGTGTGCTGATTCTTCTAGATTTTCACTTTATGTGTAAGGTCACAGGCTGACCTTTTCTCTGAAGATTTTCGTTTCAAAAAAACTTTGAGCTTATCCTAGAAATCCATGTAAAGTGATGCGTAAATGTGTGTATGTTAAACAACAGGTGGGAGGAAACATGTTTAACTGTGAAACACAAAAAGAGATGTTTAGCAGAATGTCCAAGCTGCTCTTTTCCATACAATAATAGTAAATTGAAACTTAATGCCGTTTTTTTGGAACTTGATTTTTTTTGGTTACATTCACTTTCAATATATGGAAAAGAGCAGCTTGAGCATTCAGCTAAACATCTGTTTTTGTGTTCAATGGGGTTTGGAAGGGCAATAAGGAAACTTGTTGTTTTGGTCCTGTAGAACGTGAGTCTAGATGGCCGACGGTGAGGTTGTGAATGGCTCTGCTGATAACCAAGAGGTGGCGCCATCAGATAAGAAATCTGGACATGCCTTGCTGCTCGATAGTGGGGAAGACTTTGAAATGTTGGAAGATGTAGAAGAGGATGTGGATGACGACCTCCCGCCTTTAGAAGACGCAGGTGGAGGAAAGAAGAAAAACAATTCGGCTAAAGACGCTACAAAAGCAGACGCAGTTGCCGATCAAACCCCTTCTGCAGAACCGGAAGAGTGGCTGGATGTTTTAGGTACCCCCAACCCCGCCCCAAGTAATTTAGGCAGCAATAGGCTAATTCATTAATTATTTAAAATTTCATTTAATTTATTTATATAGCACCTTTCAAAACAATGATACAAAGAGCTTTACAATAAGAACACGTAATATAAAAATAGATAATGCAATGTAATAATACAAATACAAAACTTAAGGGTTAGTTCATCCAAAAAATAAAATTCTGTCATTAATCGTACATCTTTGGAACACAAAATAAGATATTTTTGATGAAATCCGATGGCTCAGTGAGGCCTGCATTGACAGCAAGATAATTAACACTTTCAGATGCCCAGAAAGCTACTAAAGACATATTTAAAACAGTACATGTGACTACAGTGGTTCAACCTTAATATTATAAAGTGACGAGAATACTTTTTGTGCACCAAAAAAACTATAACTTTTCAACAATATCTAGTGATGGCTGATTTTAAGACACTGCTTCATGAAGCTTTGCAAATCTTTTGTTTCGAATCAGTGGTTCAGAGCGCGATTTTGGAACGTGATTTCAGTAAAAGAAGCTTCATTTCACCATACGTGTTTTGAAACTTCAATAGTTAATGTGACTTTGGCAGTTTGATACATTCTCCGAACCACTGATTAAAAACAAAAGATTCGTAAAGCTTAAAAGCTTCATGAAGCCATGTTTGAAATCGCCCATCACTAGGTGTTGTTGAATAAAGTCGTTATTTTTTTTTTTTTTTTTTTTTTTGGTGCACAAAAAGTATTCTCTTCGCTTCATAACATTAAGGTTGAACCACTTTAGTCACATGAACTGTTTTAAATATACTGTAACTTAGCTTTTCGGACATCTGAAAGTGTAAATTATCTTGCTGGCAATAGAGACCTCACTGAGCCATTGGATTTTATCAAAAATATCTTAATTTGTGTTCTGAAGATGAACGAAGGTCTTACGAGTGTGGAACGACATGAGGGTGAGTAATTAAAGGGATAGTTCACCCAAAAATGAAAATTTGATGTTTATCTGCTTACCCCCAGCGCATCCAAGATGTAGGTGAATTTGTTTCTTCAGTAGAACACAAATGATGATTTTTAACTCCAACCGCTGCCGTCTGTTAGTCAAATAATGCGACATATTGATGTCATAAGACACGAAACGATCGGTTTGTACAAGAAACCAAACAGTATTTGTATCATTTTTTTACCTCTAAAACACCACTATGTCCTCGTTAGTGAGGTATGATCGTGCTCTGACAACGGCAGTTATGTCTAGCACTCGTTGAAGTATATGCGCGAGACATCACTGCCATTGTCAGAGCGCGATCAAACCTCACCAAGTGGATGTGCCGTCACAAGCCGCAGGGTTTAATTAACTTGTCTGTGCAAGTTTTATTTACTCTTATAGTAGAAGTTCACATCCACTCGCATTATTTGACTGACAGACGGCAATAGTTGGAGTTAAAAATCATCATTTGTGTTCTACTGAAGAAACAAAGTCACCTACATCTTGGATGCGCTGGGGGTAAGCAGATAAACATCAAATTTTCATTTTTGGGTGAACTATCCCTTTAATGACTGAATTTTCATTTTTGAGTGAACTAACACTTTAATTGATTTAGATGAACACTATGGGCAAATGTCCATGCTGATGGTGTAGTCAAGCACATTTTTCACAGCATATTCATGTCTGGATAGCGCAGTGGCTGGGTGAAGTATGATGGCGATATTTAGCTTGTTTTAAAACATTTTCTGTTTGAATACACAGGAAATGGGCAGCTTAAAAAGAAAGTTCTGGAACCCGGAGCTGGTCCAGACAGCAGACCCCATAGAGGCCAAAATGTCACAATTCATCTTAAAACCAGTCTTACTGATGGAACTGTGGTAGAAGAGCTGCCAAACTTATCTTTTACCCTTGGTGATGGGGATGTCCTCCAGGTATTATATTATATTATATTATATTATATTATATTATATTATATTATATTATATTATATTATATTATATTATATTATATTATATATTATATTATAAAACATTACATTTTTAGAATATTATCTAGTATATATTTTTTAAATATTACCTGTATTTAAAATTTATATTTTTTCTTACATTTTAAGTGCCCTCAGTTGAAAACATGTTTTGTTGTTCCTGTTATAATTAGGGGCTGGATCTCACTGTACAGCTGATGGAAATTGGCGAAAAGGCTTTGATTGAAGCAGGTGCTAAATACACGTACGGTGCCCTTGGCAGGTTAGATTATATATATATATTTCTTTGTAATTTGATATAAATTAGTAATGTTTAAAATTGTTTAGTATTTGTATAATAAAATGAATACTTTTTTGTGTGTATATGTGTGTAAAATTAAATATATATATATATATTTTTTAAAGAAATTAATACTTATATTCAGCAAGGATACATTAAATTGATCAAAAGTGACAGTAAAGACAATTATAAATGTTATGAAAATTACTAGGGCTGCAACGATTAATCGCGATTTTGGTTGTTTACGTAATATATATGTGTGTGTTCTGTGTATAATAATTATGTATATATAAATACACACACATTCATGTATATATTTAAAGTCCCTGTAAAGTCATTTTAAAGTATGTGTTTTGAGCTTTTCACACCACAGAAAAATGTGTTATTAACCACCCAGCCAAATTTGAATGATTAAAAAAATCTGCAAGTAAATGAAATAAGTTATCAAAATCTCGAAAAAATAGGCAGCGCTCTCTGCTCTCAAACGCTGGGGGCGTGTCCGCTGTCGGCGCTGAAACCACACCCACTCGCCAGAGCTGCCGTCTCAACTTACTTGTCTAATGAGTCAAACATACTGATGCATATAAACAAAAGAATCACGTTTGAGGGTTGCACAATTTAGTAGAGTTACTGTGGACTACCTACTAATTATAACATACGCAAACTCTGTAACTTACACTCATTGGTGTTGGGCACGTAGCCTACTGCCGGACTGTTTTCGAGTCGACAAATGACGGTGCCGCGAGACGGGAGGAAATAAGAAGACCGAGCTGTATTGTATATTATAACAACCATGTTATATGCATTTGCGTGACGAAGGCATTACTAGCTAAATGTACAAAGGGCTGTATGACTGTAATGACACTCGAGACCATAGGCTCGAGACACAGCGAGTGAACCGCTGTAGAGGCGGCGCCACGCTCGGTGCGTCATCGACAGTTATATAGTGTTAGGGGAGGGGCTATGCTCGGGGGACGATGTGCGTCATTAGACCCCCGTCTTAGCTCCGCCCAAAAAATCCTGAGCAGAGACTTGGTGAAAAACTGTTTAACGCTCTAACTTCACAATTAAGCATTACTCAATTCACACGCTTTGTAATGTGTTTTAGCAATACATTTGTAACATTTATAAAGTGTTTAGAAAGAATTCTCAGAATTGACTTTACAGGGACTTTAAGAAAAATGTTATATTTATATATAAAATATTTGTTTATATGTAACATAAAATATATATAAATATATATATTTATAATACATGCATATATTTCTAAACTTTATACCTGTATGTGTGTGTATTTATGTATACATAATTATTATACACAGAACACACACATATATATTACGTAAACACAGACTTTTATTTTGCAAACGATTAATCACGATTAATCTTTGCAGCCCTAAAAATTACTATTTCAAATAAATGCTGTTCTTTTGAACTTCATCAAAGAATCCTGAAAAAAATGTATCACTGTTTCCACAAAAGTATTAAGCAGCTCAAAGGGTTTTAAGATTGATAATAATAAATTGTTTCTTGAGCAACAAATCATCATATTAGAATGATTTCTGAAGGATCATGTGACACTGAAGACTGGAGTAAAATGATGCTGAAAATTCAGCTTTGCATCACAGGAATAAATTACATTTTTAAATATATTAAAAAAGAAAACATATATTTCAATATTTCACAGTATTTCAGTTTTTACTGTATTTGTTTATTAAATAAATGTAGCTTTGGTAAGCATAAGAGACTTCTTTCAGAAACAGTAACAGTAGTGTATGTAAATGTGACGTCGCAGCAATATGTTTCACGATAAACATCCTCTGCATTCCCCTCTTCTCTCAGCTCTACTCCTGCTGTGCCTCCTGATGCTAATCTCATCCTGGAGGTGCAGCTGTTGTCGGCAGATGATGCCCCAGACCTGGAGCTCATGCCGCCCTTGGAGAGAATCAGTTTGGCCAACAGAAAGCGAGAGCGGGGAAACGTCCACTACCAGCGTGCTGACTACGCCTTTGCAGTCAACTCGTATGGAATTGCACTACAGATAACTGAAGCCAGTTCCAGAGGTGATACTGCTTCATTCATGATTCATTCCGTTTAGTTCTAAATAAATCGTTTTAGGGTTACATCTGCAATCATTTGGTATCTTTAGTGGATATCAGTCAACAAGAAGAGGAGGAACTTTTGGACATGAAGGTGAAATGTCTCAACAATATGGCCGCTGCTCAACTCAAGCTAGATCACTATGAAGCCGCACTGCGCTCCTGCGTCTCCGTCCTGGCGCACCAGCCGGACAATGTCAAAGCCCTGTTCCGCAAAGGCAAGGTTGGTTTCCTGGGTTCAGATGCGTATCATTTTCACTCACGCTCATTAAATAGTAATGCACTCCCAGTTTTTGGACACAGTGAAAGCGAGTTGTTGAGTCATTTGGTTCCATTTAGGTTTTCAGCCACAGCACAGAAAAAAAAAAAAGCTTGAGATGTGTTGAGGTTAAAAAGTGCTGACATGTGATGTGTGTTTTTGTGTCGGCAGGTACTGGCTCTGCAGGGCGAGTATGCTGAAGCCATTAAAACACTGAAAAGGGCCTTGAAGTTGGAGCCAAGTAACAAGGTAATACAAGTGACAGTTTTACAGAACTGATTTCAGTAAATCTGTCACAGTTAATATTGTTTTTATTTATCTTATTTTATATTTGTTTTATTTTTTATTTTTATATCTTATTTTGTCTTAATCTTATTTTTATTTTGTTTTATTTATTTTATATTTTAATTTATATATTTCCTTATTTTTATCTTATTACTATTTTATTTTGTATTGATTATATTATGTTTTATTGAAAATTGGTATCTGTTTAGAACTAATATTTTATTTTGTATCTTAACGTTATCGCATTGGACTAAAACTTACTGACTTTACTCACCCAGGGTATAATGTAACTACTTCCCCAAAATATTTTGAGAATTTTAGTAATTTGCCTACAAAAAATTGCTTATAAATCTCTCATTACTCTATATTATCACTAAATATTGGATTAAATTTTTTGTCAACTTGTTTTCTTTCAGTTAGGACAGGTTTTGTATTTATTTCTGAAACTGACTGATTGCAGGCCTCATGGATCTGAGGTGCGTTTCCCGATAGCGTTCTCTTAACGCTCTACGAAGGCTCTTTTTCTAGGTGTGTTCCAAGAACTATACCTTAGGAGGTTGCTTAAGGTATACCTTCTAAAGGCTGATTTATACTTCTGCATCAAGTGTACGGCGTAGGCTGTGAGTAGCACACGTAGCCTACGACGTAGCCTGACGTGCACCTCTCCAAAAATGTAACGTGGACCGCAAGCGCCATGATTGGTCTGCTAGAACCCCTTCCTCAGGTCAAAAACTGGCGCGGACAAGAGCAAGCATTTTTAACTGTCACAGGAATAAAAAAACGCTCTGTTTCAGGAGACACACGGCATCTAACTGCAACAAAAGTCGTTGCCTATTGCCGCCATCACTGACAACGTACATGACAAGCCTCTTCTTCCTTGATACTCAACATGAACGCAGACACTGCCTACTTGCGGTCTGCATGCATGTCGACGCGGTCAACAATGCAGAAGTATAAATGAAAACATACGCCTACGGCGCAGAGGCTCCAGCGTAGGTCCGACGCAGAAGTATAAATCAGCCTTTACGTGCGACGTTACCAGGTGCTGTCCATGGCGGTGGTGCTGAAATGGTTGGTACCTCAATTGATGGCTTGATGGCTCAAGAATCAATTATTCACTCTATGCAGGGGCTGACTCACTGCGTTATGTGAGAATGAGGTGTTCTTTATAAAAGAAGCTCTTCAGAAATAGTTGAAATCAAATTTTTCAGGACTCATGGGATCTTATAAAAATAATCCAAATATCAAACTAAATCCAACCTTGGATATTTTATATAATTTCGAAATGAGTGCACTAACTCGCAACCACATGCCCAAACATATCATGCCTCACCCCCCTACTGTGACTGGCAGTATGCCTTCACTGATGTTTAAAAGGGTCATTTGTATTATCATTATCATATTATAGCCTGTTTGCCATAGTGTCTTCATTTGCTCTACAACCAGGGTTGATTGCCCAGCAGCCTTATCACATTATTGGTGTAAATCACTCATTTCTGTTATTGGATGACCTACTCAATAAAACTGCAACACGTAAAACATATAATTAAAGGATTAGTTCACTTTAAAATGAAAATTTTACACACACATTCATGGACACAAACTATTTTAAGTGTTACAGGCTTTTTCATAGAGATGAACTTTATCCTCAGATCAATGAGGCCTATGATCCATCTGTTTCAAAAATAAATACAAACCCTGTCCTAGTTGAAAGAAAACAAGTTGCCAAAAGATTGAATCCAATATTTGATGATAATATAGAATAAAGAGAGATTTATGAGCTATTTTTCTCTAGGCTAGTCATTTTTGACCGGGAACACAAAAGGTGTTACAGGGTTTTTAACACAGCACAAGGTTTAAGTACCAATTTTATTGGAAAATTGGTATCTTATTTTTGTTTCATTTTATGTTTTTTGTTATCCTTATCTTTATTTTATTATATTTTGTTTTGTATTTTATTATAAGTCGTTTTATTAAAACATGTTTACGTCTTATTTTTATATCTTATTTTATCTGTTTTATTTTATCTTATTTTATTTGGTATTATATAAATATAATAAATTGTGTTATTGAAAATTGGTATCTGTTCAGAACAATTTTATTTTACTTATTTTTATTGTATTTTATTGTTCATGAAACATTATGATCATTTGTGTTTTATCGAAAATTGGAATCTGTTGAGAATTACTTGTATAACAGGTCCAGAAACGTGCATTTCTCATTATAACCTGCAGATGGAGCTGCAGACCCCCAAATACAGCCTGTCTGCAGACAGAACAGAGTGTTCAAAAACTCCTAGGATCGCATTTCTTTCCATGTCTATAAATAACTGGATCCCTCTGCACACTTGCCATATCTAAAGCAGCGTTGGCCTGCTCTGCTTACACAGGCGGACGGATGAGGTTCCCTGTGTCCCACCATCTGACAGCTCCTGACTTCCACGGCTTTCTGCTGTGTGACCAGCCTGCCACTGCCAAGCCACCTACGTCTGCACATTTACACCCTTCTCTTCTCGTGTGTCTGGCCTTTACAGATTTCCTTAATCCACTCTGGTCTCCTCTCTTCAGTTTGCCTTTACCCTACTTGTTTAAGTCATTAGCCAGTAATTAAACTTTAGCACTAATTAAACTAAATGGCAGGTTGTCATGGTATATTTTGAATCAGGCGGCTCCTGAAAGTCTACATTTAAGATGCCATTCACAGTCCTTGCTCCTTGCTAATTAACAATAATGACAGTCTATTTAATCTAATTAGCCATACATTGTTTAACATCATATTTTGGACTGTAATTTTTATGTTTGTAGGTTACCGCATTGATTTAGCAGTTTCTTTAACATAATGCTACTTTTTAAGTGAGGATCAGGGATTTGAATGATTTAGTTTGCAAATTAATCATTGTTTAAAACAAATTGATAAACTTTTTTTGATTTGGTGATTTGGTCAAATCTGATTGATTCAGATTCACTTGAAGAATTTACAAGTGAATCCCATGAAATTTGTAGTGATGACTCAAAATTAATTGGTAAACTGTTTTTAAACACAAACTGAATATAACAAAATCGAAATTGCATTCTTGCATATTGCCTGCACAGTCATTGGCTATAACCAGGGTCTTTATTTTGAGGTCATATAAGAGAAAAATGATCATACAAATGTGTGTGACCTATATAAAGACATGTTTCTTCAGTACAAGATGCTTTCACTTCTGCTTTTTTCTTCTGTGTCATTGCAGCTGATATTGGGAAAAATGTGAATGTGGTTTTAATCTTGAATTGTTTTATATCTTGTCTTTTGTTAGGCTTTCACTCAATCTCCGACAGCATTGTCATTTTTAATTATTTGCGTGCCGCCCAAATGTGTTAGTGTGCTGCAGTGAGCAGCAGCTCCACCAGTCTGAAGTTTAACCCCCCACCACCACCACCACACAATTTTCATTCTCTCTGCCCTTTCCTCGGCAGACCATCCACGCTGAGCTGTCGAAGCTTGTGAAGAAACACTCTGAGCAGAAAGGAGCTGAACAGGCCATGTATAAAAAGATGCTGGGTAACCCGTCAAACTCCAGTGTGCAGAAACACCGTGCCAAGTCCTCATGGGTAAGAGCATGAACTGTCCCTATTCAAACTATTTAACACTATGCTCTGTTTGTTTATTTGGTTATGAGGCTGCATATGTTTACTTTCAAAAGGAACTGGGGTTTACAAATGACAAAGTGCATGTTTATGCCTTAACCTGTTAAAGAGATAAAAAAAAAAGTACTTTATCACCCTCATTGCATTCCAAACTTGTACGCAGCTGTTCGTTCCCCAACAAAAGTATTGCATTTCCCCAAGAACTTTGCATTCTCTCACAAAAGTGTTGTGGTCCCCCAAGAAACTTTGTGTTATCTTGCAAAAGTGTTGCGTTCCCCAGAGAAACTTTGCGTTCTCTTGCAAAAGTATTGTTCCCCATAGAAACTTTGTATTCTTTTTCAGAAGTGTTGGGCTCCCAGAGAAACTTTGCGTTCTCTTGCAAGTGTTGCGTTCCTCAGAGAAACTTTGCATACTCTTGCAAAAGTATCGCGTTCCACTGAGAAACTTCCCGCTCTCTCACAAGTTTTGTTTCCCCGAGAAACTTAGCATTCTCTCGCAAGTGTTGTTCCTTGGAGAAACTTTGTTCTTTTTAATTATTTAAAAACTTTGAGAACTTTGCGTTCTCTTGCATGTTGCGTTCCCCTGAGAAACTTTGTGTTCTCTTGCAAATGTGTTGCGTTCCCCCGAGAAACTTTGCATTCGCTTGCAAGTGTTGCATTCATCTGAGAAACTTTGCATTCTCTTGCAAAAGTGTTGCACTCCCCAGATAAATTTTGTGTTCTCTCGCAAGTGTTTTTCCCCTGAGAAACTTTGCATTCTCTTGCAAAAGTGTTGTTCCCCCAAGGAACTGTGTTCTCTCTCGCAAAAGTGTTGCGTTCCCGCGAGAAACTTTGCATGTTCTTGCAAGTGTTGCATTCGCCAGAGGAAATTTTACGCTTGCTTGCAAAAATGTTGCATTCGTCTGAGAAACTTTACATTCTCTTGCAAGCTTTGCGTTTCCCAGAGAAACTTTGCGTTCTCATTCAAGTGTTGCGATACCCCAAGAAACTTTGCGTTCTCTCGCAAGTGTTGTTCCCCCGAGAAACTTTGCGTTCTCTTTTAAAAAATGTTGCTTTCTCCTGAGAAATTGTGTTCTCTCGCAAATGTTTTTCCCCTGAGAAACTTTGCGTTCTCTTGCAAGTGTTGCATTCGCCAGAGGAAACTTTACGCTCGCTTGCAAAAGTGTTGCGTTCGTCTGAGAAACTTTGCGTTCTCTTGCAAAAGTGTTGCGTTTCCCAGAGAAACTTTGCATTCTTTTTCAAGTGTTATGTTCCCCTAAGAAATTTTGCGTTCCCTTGCAAGTGTTGTTCCCCAGAGGAACTTTGCATTCTCTTGCAAAAGTGTTGCAATTCCCAGAGAAACTTTGCGTTCTCTTTCAAGTGTTGCGTTCGTCTGAGAAACTTTGCATTCTCTTTCAAGTGTTGCGATTTCCCCCAAGAAATTTTGCGCTCTCTTGCAAGTGTTGTTCCCCTGAGAAACTTTGCGTTCTTTCAAAAATGTTGCTTTCCCCTGAGAAACTTTGCATTCTCTCTGAAGTGTTTTTCCCCCCGAGAAACTTTGCATTCTCTTGCAAAAGTGTTGTTCCCCCGAGGAACTGTGTTCTATTGCAAAAGTGTTGCATTCCCCCAAGAAACTTTGCGTTCTCTTGCAAGTGTTGCGTTCCTCAGAGAAACTTTGCGTTCTCTTTCAAAAGTGTTGTTCCCCATAGAAACTTTGTATTATTTTTCAAAAGTGTTTAGCTCCCAGAGAAACTTTGCGTTCTCTTGCAAGTGTTGCGTTCCCCAGAGAAACTTTGCATTTTCTTTCAAGTGTTGCATTCATCTGAGAAACTTTGCATTCTCTTTCAAGTGTTGCGATTTCCCCCAAGAAACTTTGCGTTCTTTCAAAAATGTTGCTTTCCCCCGAGAAACGTTGCATTCTCTTGCAAAAGTGTTGTTCCCCCGAGGAACTGTGTTCTCTTGCAAAAGTGTTGCATTCCCCCAAGAAACTTTGCGTTCTCTTGCAAGTGTTGCGTTCCTCAGAGAAACTTTGCGTTCTCTTGCAAAAGTGTTGTTCCCCATAGAAACTTTGTATTATTTTTCAAAAGTGTTGAGCTCCCAGAGAAACATTGCGTTCTCTTTCAAGTGTTGCGTTCCCCTGAGAAACTTTGCATTTTCTTGCAAGTGTTGCATTCGTCAGAGGAAATTTTACGCTCACTTGCAAAAATGTTGCATTTGTCTGAGAAATTTTGCATTCTCTTTCAAGTGTTGCGATCCCCCAAGAAATTTTGCGTTCCCTTGCAAGTGTTGTTCCCCAGAGGAACTTTACATTCTCTGGCAAAAGTGTTGTGTTCCCCGATAAACTTTGTTCTCTTGCAAATGTGTTGCTTTCCCCCAACAAATGTAGCATTTTCCCTCCCACTTTATTATTTCCATTACAGTTTAGAGCAGGACTGCAAAAGATTTGCCAGAGAATGCAAAAGCATTGAAATATACTTTTTTTTTTTTTTTTTTTCCTCTGTAATTCTTTTGAGGTGTTCATTTTCAGTCAACTTGCTAATCTGGTTAACAAATCAGCCTGAATGCTTTATTGACAAATCGAATTAATCTGATTCTCGAGTAACTCAATGACTCAAACTTCACTGGAGAGTGGTAAATTATCAGCCAATAAAATATTAGATTTTTATTTGTTCATCACACAAAGCTTTCAAATGACTTGAGAAGGGAGAGAAACATAACTATACAGCTTTAAAACCACAGGGTGAGTAATTAATGACCATTTTGATTTTGTATGAAATAATTCTTTTAATTTTATCTTTTTTCAGAGTATCAGCTGGAAGTGGCTTTTTGGGGCTACAGCTGTCGCGATTGGAGGTGTAGCTTTGTCGGTTGTCATCGCAGCTAGAAATTAACCGAAATTCACTGTGACAAGATGGATGACGTGGTGCTCAAGACTTTGAGCATGCCAAGCCCTCAGAACACCTTACTAACCTTTATAAAAAAAAGAAAATGTAATTGAAAGTGAATTAGTTGTAAGTTCTGTTGCGCTTCTTCATGCTATAGAGGTTTTAAATGGTGTTCACTTTTTTACTTTCAATGCATGAAAGATCAGCTGGGAAGAAATAGATGTGAGAAATATTATATTATTCCTATTTATGTACAGAAAGGTTCCTAGTTATAATGAAGAAATTTATTGATGTACAGAATTATGCTCTTCAGGTTGCTGGACACAGTTGTGTTTTGCTTTAGAACCCTCCAACTGCAAACAACATGTGTGAAGTTCCGTGATCTTATTTTGGTGAACTGAAACTTGCTTGTGAACAGTCTTCAACATTCAAGAATTTGATTGTATGCTTTTTCTTTTGCAGTATCTTGTATGGGTTTTCTTTTAACATGCATCTTTAGCTTCTGATGGTAAAGAAAAACAACACTATTTTAAAAGTCCTTAGGCTGATGTGATATGTTTTCACACTTTCTTCCCTTTTTATAGGCTCCAAAATATCCCTGGACCGAAGTAAAATCAGCTTTAAAATCATTCTTAATAATGTTCCCAGATTTTTGCATTTTCATGACCAAACACTGCTAGGAAGGTCATACAGACCTTTTTGGTTTATATTTTTCAGCTCCTACAGAAATTCTTTACTGTATTTACTTTGAATTATTTATTTAGGATTAACAGATGTGTGTCCTCATATATATATATATTTTTTTTTTTCATTGATCCTTATGTTGATTGTCTCAGTTCCCCATTCCAGTTTTTATTGTAGTATTGGTAACTTCCAGCATTCCCTTTAAAGTTGTTTTGTATATCCTAAAATATACTTTTGCACTTTCTGTTCATATGGTTGAAAATAAAGTGATTTCTTGAAAATGTTTAGATGTCAGTGCCCCTCTATAAATTTGCATCTAGTGAAAATATTTTTGTTTGCAAGGTAACAAAAGTAAAGTGTCACAAGAATAACAATACAATGGTTCTTTGCACGCTCTGTATTATTACAAGCTATAATACACATTACTGCGTATATATATGAACGTTAATGAACATTATTGGCATTCACTTGCGTTCAAATCAAATGGAGAATGTATTTGAAGATCATAACATGACGAATCATCATCTCTTTCGTTGTGATCTTCTGGGGCATTCCCTATTCATGGGGTTTTTTTCCAGACATTGACGTTTTTCTGACGCAATTCTGTGAGTGAGAAGGGTTCAATCCAAAACCTTTCCCCACCCCCAGTCAAGAGTTTTCCAGTGTACGAAACACTACCAAACATGGTCAAATTAAAATTGCAAAACATATACGTTTGTTTTAATTTAAGTTTGTTTTATTGCTGATATATTTTGGTGGGAAAAGAACAAAAAAGTGTTTCAAAATAGTGTTTCTTAATAGTGTTTCTTTCTAATGACGCCATTCATCTGTCATTTCTACCGATGTCCAGTTCATGAAAGAATCGTTCTTTCGAGTCGGATCTTTTCAGTGAAACCGTTCGCAACGATTCGTTCCTAATTGGACTGAATCGAGTCAATAATTCTTACTCAAATCCACTCACTCAAACCCCCGGTTTCTCAGACGAGGCTTGAGCTAGTCCTAGACTAAAATGCACGTTTGAGCTGAGATAACTAAAAGCAACTTGTACTGACATAACTTAAAATAAGTCAATGTCATTGTTTTGTCTCAAGATGCACACCAATAATGTTTTTTTTTTCTAGTGAACATTTACTATAAAAGCTTCTTAAATGCCCTAATTTAACTAAGGCCTAATCCTGGTTTAGGCTAAGCCCTGACTGTGAAACCGGGCCAAAAATTATAATAACTAAAAAGCAATTAGCAAAAATGTTAAAAGTTTGGCTACTTTATTCATCAACTATGCTTAAAGGGTTAGTTCATCCAAAAATGAAAATTCTGTCATTTATTACTCACCCTCATGCCGTTCCACACCCGTAAGACCTTTGTTAATCTTCGGAAAACAAATTAAGATATTTTTGTTGTAATCCAATGGCTCTGTGAGACTTTCATAGGGAGCAATGACACTTCCTCTCTCAAGATTTATAAAGGTACTAAAAACATATTTAAATCGGTTCATGTGAGTACAGTGGTTCTACCTTAATATTATATAGCGACGAATATTTTTGGTGCGCCAAAAAAACGACTTATTTAGTGATGGCCGATTTCAAAACACTGCTTCAGGAAGCTTCGGAGCATAATGAATCAGTGTATCGAATCAGCTGTTCGGAGCACCAAAGTCACGTGATTTCAGCCGTTGGCAGTTTGAAACGCGATCTGAATCATGATTCGACACACTGATTAATTTATGCTCCGAATCTTCCTGAAGCAGTGTTTTGAAATCGGCGATCATTAAATAAGTCGTTATTTTGTTTTTTTTGGCACACCAAAAACATTCTCGTCACTTTATAATATTAATATTGAACCACTGCACTTACATGAACCGATTTAAATATGTTTTTAGTACCTTTATGGATCTTGAGAGAGGAAATGTCATTGCTCCCTATGGAGGCCTCACTGAGCCATCGGATTTCAACTACAATATCTTAATTTGTGTTCCGAAGATTAACGAAGGGCTTAAGGGTGTGGAACGGCATGAGGGTGAGTAATAAAGACAGAATTTTTGGGTGAACTAACCCTTTGACCTACATGTTTTTGACTAAATTGTCTGTTTTATTAATGCACATAGTGACTTCTCACCCAAGAGATAGTTTTAGTTTTGTGTAGTAGTTGTTGCCTATTATGCAAATTATATTTAGGATATAACAAGATCTATAAAAAAAATCCCTACAAAAATTTTAACCGAAACACTAAACACCCTTAATAATGAAATGCAATTGTTATAAACAGCAGTATGTTCCGGGATTTACAGCAGTAATAATATCAGTGATGACGTGAAAGAACAGCAGAACCGTTTTCGAACCGGTTCTTTGAAAGGAGCTGCTCGAAAGAACCGATTCGCAAAAATGAGCCAGACTTCCCATCACTGGCCATCCCTCTTATGATTACCCCGAAGCCACGCCTTCTCCCGCCTGTACGTAATTCACGCCTCATGAATAATCATATCCTTTGCTCACTCGAGCTGCTTGTTGCGTTCACGGCAGAGGCGCGTGAGCGTGGTGGGAAATGCGAGCAAGATGGCGGCGTTGAAGGAGGAGCAGTGCTACGGACTGTCCTGTGGAAGAGTGAGCAATGGCAGCAACATCTCCGTCTATCACGTCAAGCTGACTGACAGCGCTCTGCGAGCATTTGAAGACTACCAGAGCAACAAGGTAAGACGCGCGTCGACCGCAACGCGAGGCTGGATAAACATTGCTAACAGGCTAACAGTGAGCAGCAGGCGACAGTTATTTCCCTGCCTGACAGCAAATCACCCACTCAGCTGAACAAATTTCCCTCAAAGCGACCAGGAACTTCGGTGTAGCGAACCAATCCCAATCATTTGCTATCGTTGCCTTCCTTATTAAGCACTTCATACACTAATGAAGCCATTAATTAAACCCACAGCAGGTAGTAAAGCAAAATAACTTGTTAAATATGTGTTGGTCTGGTGGCAGACAGCCTAGTTTGTTTAATGTAACTGGGTTCCCAGGTTTTTGGAAAACCTGGAAATGTCTGAGAATTTTGGAATTGCCATTTACAGGTCTGGGAAAGTCATGGCAGTGAATTAAGTCTTAAAAAGTCATGATAATTCCAATAATAAATTGACATTTTTCTAGTTATGTTGGCTCTCAACCAGGGGCACAGCAAGGGACCACAAGGTGAATTTAATTGCCAAGTTAGTTAATGAAGATAATGCAAATGTTAATGAAAAGGAATCCTAAAAGTTGAGAACCACTGATTTGAACTTTTATTATGATGTATGTTTTTAAATGTACTCCTTTTTATATATATATATATATGTGCGTGCATTAAATCAGTCTAAAAAAAAAAAGGTTACTTTTAAAAATTAAAATGTAGTGCCATGTTTTCAACGTTTGTCACAGTGGTATTAATCCTGTTAATTTAAAAAAAAAAAAAGTCTGTCTGGCCAGTTTACCAGCGAACAAGCTTATCTAAAAAAATAAATAAATAGATAAAGATAAAGTAATGCTAGGTAGTCAGAGTTTTACTGAACATATGACGTTGCATTGATAACCATTTGTTTGTTGAATATAAAAGTCCTAGTTTAAACCTGAAACTAGTGCTTAATCTTAGCTGTAGAAGTTTGAATATGATATGAACGATGCTGCTTTCAGCCTAAGATCCCAAACCAATTGTTTCTATTTTAAACCAGCCCTTGTTGCTAATAATTTGTACTCATCAGTTTTAGGTGGACGCTGTTTTCCACATAGCAAAGCAGTGAATCTGTATCTTTGAGATTGTAAGTTGTTAATGCCATTGGAATCTATCAGCGAATGAGTGTAAACATGGTTGCCAAATCTTCAAAAAGCCCAGCTGAGTGTCCACTGATCTGAAACGTAAATATTTTATGGCATATTTTGAAACTTAGTTTGGTTCTCACCTTTTGGATTAAAGGATCGTGAACTGTTGCAGACACAACAGGTTGGTCAGGTGGATGATATTTGATGATAACATGCATTGATTTGTCTGCGCAGTTTCAGATCAAAGTAAGACCCTCGTGGTGCACGGTTCATGTTTGGTATAATAAGGCAAATGCAACTCGATCCAATTCAACAAAGGCCAAGACTCTCTGTGTTCAAACTTGAACAAGTTGAGTCACCCTTCTGATGATGTTAGTAAATTGGATGATAGGAATAAAATTACAACTTTTGGTCTACACCCAAGCCAGTTTTAACAATCATAAAAATGGTGAATGTAAGCTTAAGTCTGATATAAGTGTTGCTCTCTTCTGCAGTGATTAATATGGCATATTCTTTAGATGTGATATGTGAAACTCAAGTCGACTGGCTACATGTGACACTGTGAGGGAGGCTGAGGCTTTGCTTGTGAGTATTTTTAGCTTTCAAGCAGAGTGCATAAATGCTACTTGTAAGTTTAGAGTAGGATAGTCTTAGTTTAGTGTATTTGCATATGTATGTTTGCTTTTATTGCTTGGGGCATTTTCTTTGCCTTTGAGATTTTAGTTGATTATTTTTTTTCTTCTGTTTTTAACTCCCACTTTTAAATGTTCGACTTGCCTTTTCAAGAGCTTGTTGATTTTAAATGTTGCAGCATTCATAAAAGTAGTTTAAATTAATTTGATGTGTCTTTAGTTCGTCTCATGTTTTGAAACGTGTTGGCTTCTCACGTGACAGGTGTCGTGTAACATGCACATAAGTTGACGTTGCATTTATGTACTTACTGGATTTCACAAACCCTACAAGTGTTATCTGCTAATTGACAGCCTAATCTCTTTACCCATTTATTTTTTTTAGGGCTGGGACAATAAATCGTTTCTCCATTCGCGATGCACTGAATCTGGATCAATTCTTATATTTTCGTATCGTGAAAATGTGATTCATGTATCTCGATTCTCTCTCAAATCGATTCTGAGCTTTTTAACAGCAGATGGTGCTCTTTGCTAGTTTTTAACCGCTCGCTCAAATGCTCACGAAGAAGAGTGCTGGAGAGCGATTTTGCGTTTGGCTGAGTCATGTGATTAAATATACTTGCACCTTTGCTCAGAATGCTTTTAAATAATGTAAACACAGCTCACTGCGAACACCCTTGTAATTCGCTTCAACTTTTTCAAACTTTATGAATGAATATTTTAGTGGTGTAAGGAATTGGAAGCAAGCAGAGTGTGGCTGTTTCTAACTCAAGCAGTGCAATCTGCTGTTTAAAACTAAGCTCAGAATTGATTCGAGAGAGAACTCTGATACATGCATATATCAGAAAAATCAGAATTCATCCAGAATCATTGTATCAAGAATCGATTCATTGTCCCAGCACTAGAAGTGAGTGTGCTGTAGTTACGTATTCTAAGTGTATTAGCTGTGTTCAGATTGAAGTGGCACTGCGCAGACCGATCGTTTTATTAGGGATGGGCATTTTTCAAAACTATTGTATTTGAATATTTGGGCTCATACAAAACAAATATTTGAATATTAATTTATTTAAATGCCATTTAATGTGAGACACCCCCCCCCCCCCCCCCACACACACACAATTTGTCATTTCTGATCAAGCTTACGATTAGGCAATATATACAACAAGTGTAAGTTGTATCTTAAGGTTTTCTTTTAGTTGTAAACATTACACAGTATGTGTAAACAAAAATGTAAAGAATAAAAGCTTTTAAGCTTAAAGGAACACTCAACTTCTTTTGAAAATAGGCTCATTTTCCAACTCCCCTAGAGTTAAACCGTTGAGTTTTACCGTTTTCAAATCCATTCAGCCAATCTCCGGGTCTGGCGGTACCACTTTTAGCATAGCGCAGCATAGTTCATTGAATCGGATTAGACCGTTGGCATCTCTCTCAGAAATGACCAAAGAGTTTAGATATTTTTTCCTAAAAAACCTAAAAACTTGACTCTTCTGTAGTTACATTGTGTACTAAGATAGACGGAAAATTAAAAGTTGCGATTTTTGTAGGCCAATATGGCTAGGAACTAATGATATCACACACTGCCTGTGACCCCCTGCTTGCACAGGGAGCGTGCCTTGCAACCATGGAGACATTTGTGAGAGGTGCTGCGTAATATCATTGCACTGCTGCACCCATTGTACGGCAGCAAAGTTCCTTGATTATTACGCAGGAATGAGTATAGTTCCTAGCCATATCGGCCTAGAAAATCGCAACTTTTCATTTTCTGGTTGTCTTAGTACACGATGTAACTACAGAAGAGTCAAGTTTTAAATGGGGGGGGGAAAATATAAAAACTCTTTGGTCATTTTTGAGCGAGATGCCAACGGTCTAATCAGATTCAATGAACTATGCTAAGCTATGCTAAAAGTGGTACCGCCAGACCCGGAGATCGGCTGAATGGATTTGGAAACGGTATAACTCAACTGTTTAACTCTAGGGGAGTTGGAAAATGAGCCTATTTTCAAAAAAAGTGGGGAGTTCCTTTTTAAGCAGAGCGAACGGGGAAAAACGTTAATAAAGCAGACTGCGCTAGTTATTGTACAGAACGCTGATACACTCAAGAGTCAGAATATAGTTATCATGTTTATATTGATTGTTTTACATGTTCATGTTGATAAAAACAATATCCACGTGCTTGGGTGAAAGTTGGCTCCACAGTCTGAGAACAATAGGTAGCACCGGCTGCAGAGAAAACGTTGTCCGCTGACGGATGTTGCAGGGACACGAAAATAATGAAGCCAAGTTTCTTAGAATGCTTTGTGTTTTCTGTTCTTAAACCTGTCTCCCTTAACGCAACTTAAAGGAAGAATATGTCCTAAGATCATTTGGCTATCTGATAAGGTATCATCTTGGCTCACTCTGGGTACAGCTGTGCTTACCTGCAGTCGTGATGCACAGCTGTCTGTCCTCATTCGACTGGTGTTTGGATTTCATGTGATTTCTGATATTATAACTCTGTTTCATTGATTTATTTGATTTATTTATTTGAAGTAATTCCATTTTGTAAGATCGTTTAGTAAGATCATTTTGATCAGAGTAGTTCCAAAGTTCAAGAGGCAGACTACAACCTTGTGGTCAAATGCAGTCAACTTGTTAACGTCCACAGCGCCACCTGGAAACATGTAGTAAAATTCATGAAGCCAAGCTTCTATACTTTAAAACGACACCTATTTTGTGTTGGTTAAGCAAGTGGTTAAGTAACGTGATAACTTAATAGCACCCCTGCTTCGGATTTACGAGGTTAAGATTAACGTTTAATCAATCAATTGATATATATATATATATATATTAAAAAAAAAAAAAAAAAAATTTGTTTCGTTTTTTTAAATATTCAGATGAAATCTGAATTTAATATCAGTGAATCTTCAGAGAATATCATAATTTTGACCTCTTAGAAAAGTAATGGCTCATTCCTCAAGTTACTTGCACTGAGAAATTTTGCTTAATTCAGACAAATTCAATTATTTTTTTTTTTTTTGTACGTCTGCCAGTGATGGCCAGATTGCATCATGTCTGCATTTTGGTTTCCTGGGGAAAAAAATAGATTGTCTGTCGCTTAGTCATCTGTTGAATACTGTATTAGGAAGAGAGCTGGATTTTACCTCTTCGGTTCTTGATGCTTGATGGAGAAAAAAACGGTGATAACCAGAATGACTTGGCTCTGCAGATAAATGGGTCAGCCATTTTACTGGGCCGCCTTGGCCTGTTGTTTCTATGTCAATAGGGAAATGCGTTGTTGCATCTTGCTTAATTTCATCACGCTAGCTTTTTCTGTTTGTTGTAACTTTGAGTCCAAAGGTTTTGTCTTGTCCAACAAAGAGTTGTCACACACAGAAAGCAAAAATTGTTTTCAGTATAAATATTGAATCTAAATTGAATCTGTTCATATAAAGATATTGTGTCTCTTTGGAAAATTTTGACTAAACCAAATTTATTTAATTTATTTTTTGGGTGAACTAAACCTTTAAGTTATGTCATTGTTAGTGATGCATCTATCATGATTTTTCATTGCCATTTATTTATTTTTAAATTTTAATGCAAGCAAATTATCTGATATCGGTTGCCCATTTAACATTAAATTGTCACTGTATGTTGTAAGAGTAAGAGTGACGCACATTCGTACAGTGAGAGTTCGTATGAGAGTTCTGTGTCTTTATTAAAATCAACACATTAATGATTCATTATTTATTCCTTTTTTTTATTACCTGGCCCGACCCGCGGATTATCCGCAGTATGGCAGTATCAGGAGGATGCTGATACCCCTTTTCCACCACAATTGTTCGTGTTCTGGAGCCAGAGCCTGTGCTCGTGCAGGCTAACTAGAGCCTGTCAAGAACCGGTTGCGTTTCCATAGACGTGAGGAACGAACACTGATGAAACGCTGCTGTGTCGTGTGTTGTACCTGTCCATAACTAGTCTAAAAAACATAGCGTGTTCCCGTGTTTCTGCAAGCAGTGCGACACTTCTGTTTTCTGTTCACAGTATCTGTAGTGAACCGGCTGCTCGCATAAACAGACGTTTCTCACCCATCCATTCGGCGATAAACTGAAAACGAAACCGTTGATTCACTCGCCCTCTCGCACATAGGGTCTCTCTCGCGCACATAGTTTTATATATTTAGATATAAGTATAAATAACAATGTAGTGCAATGTTGCTTTCGCTGTCTCGTTGAGCAAGTATTTCTCCACCCCCTCTCCCCGGCTCCGTTCTGAGGTATCGAAATTTGGTACCGAATGACAAGACACTTTTCGATACTCGATTGTATCGAGACCATTAGATCGGTACCTAAAAAGTAACGAGTTCGGCAACCGGCCCTAGTAAGCATATTTATTTATTTGCTCTATTACAGGTAGCGATGCACCGATACCAGTATCGGTATTGGGCCGATACCAAGCTCATGTACTTGTACCCGTAAAAATACCCCTGATACCAAAGACCGATACCTCACGTGATGTAACTGACAGAATTTTCTGTGCACAGAGACACCGGCGGCAGTGGCAGAAACAATGTTAGCCTCAGGGAAATACAAATACTTAAGAATTACTGATGACAACCAACACATTGCGAACTGCATGCAAAATGCGCTGAATGACAGACCAGAAGCGCTTTTTTTTTTTTTTTTTTTTTTTTTTTTTTTTTTGTGATTAATATATAATATAATATAATATAATATAATATAATATATAATTATTCGTGAAATAAAATGGATCATATCAAGGTCATATTGCTCACTCATCCCGTATTCCACCATGAGAAATCTGGTCACCCTAGGTTGTGTTCACAGTGTTATGTTCTCTAATATTAGTTTGGCACCTTTTAAAAAGCAGGTTATAATAATTATTATTATTATTATTATTATTATTATTATTTATTTATTTATTTATTTATTATTATTATAATTATTATTATAATTATAATAAAGTTTTATTAAGTATTAAGTTTGTGACAAGCACATACAAATTATTACTCTTCATTGGAGTAATAATAAAGAAGCTGTCCGTAGATCACTGACAAGCTATGCAATATTGCGTTCATTAACGAAGGCGATTCATCTGCGATAATGAACAAGATATTGCGTGGCTTGTCAGTGATCTACGGTTCTGTCTATTAAATGACGCTCCATTTGAAAACAGGTGATGGCGATTTAGCGGTAATCAGGGAACCGGCTTTACTGACGATATTCGTGTGACAGTCGCATGCGATATATCGCCCAGCCCTTATAGTTAACCAATATTACACAAAGAGCGCCGTTTTTGTCCAAATACCAGCATGATTACAAATGTGATATTGATTTTATTCAGCGTACAGTTTAATGAACAAGAACGTCATATCAAATGACTTACATTTTAGACACCAAATCGTCGGTTTCACTCTATTTCGCCAACGGAAATAGTTCCAAACTCCACAGAATTGTTTTGCGTCTCTAAGCAACACTTCCTGAATGAATCAGCCGTTGGATAATCGGGTGAATCTCAATGATTTGCTCATTAACAGTGATTCACTGCCACCTACTGGCAGGTTTAACTTCACATTTTAAAGTGTCTTTTTCATTTTTAAAATAATTTCAAATAACAGTATCTAAAGTTTTATATTTTCAGCATTTATGCATCTGTAACTGCTCTTGACTGATTAACTTTAATAAAGTTGAATCTATAGTTATATAGTTAGCTATACATTAGATTTCTGTACCCCAAAAAAAAAAAATCTCTTTAAATCTACATGAAAAACTTAACTTATTGCACTTGTTTCTGTTGCATTTATTTTTGCTATTACTCAGAATTTGATTATTTGTTTTATTACTTAAATTTTAAATATTGTAAGACAAATAAACAGTGAGTTAATCTTGTAGCTTTTGGTGTCATAACCCTATTTATTAAGGTAACATGTATCAAAAACAATAACTAGGCTTATTTTATAGGCCCATTTTGTTTTTACTTTTATTAATTTTGAGGGGCCAGTGAAAATTTTGGAAGGGCAAGTAAAAATTTGAACCACTGGCCCAACCGGTCCAGCAGGAAAAATCCTTAGCGTTGAGTCCTGAAACAGCACAGCGGCTCCAGACAATCAAAACCCAGTGTACTCTCATGAGAAGAGGGGTCAAAACAGTTTTCAGGCCTTCCCACTTAGCTCTGTTCAACGCTGGAAAGCTTTTCTAATATAAACGCGGGTCCTAAAGCGCTTGCCCAGGCATAAACCTTCATTCCCGTGATATTGTTTTGAGCTGTTTTGTTTTGTCCCATTTTTCGTTCTGCATTTTTTTTATTTTTTTTATTTTTTTATTATTATTTTCAAATCTCCCTCTTGCTCGTTCTGTCTCCTCGACCGTCACACGCCCCATAATGCTGATTTGTTAGGTGTTTGTTGGTGGACTCGGCCCGACTAGCTTCCAAACAGTGTATTAGAAATATTAAAGTCCCCCTTTTAATAAATGTATAGGCATCGGTATCGGTATTGGCGAGTACCAGAAAAAAATATCGGTACTCTGTCCTTAAAAAATGGTATCCGTTCATCCTTAATTACAGGCAAACAGTTGACACTTACAGGTACAGGTAACACATTGTAAAAGTTATATTTGATTATTAAATGAGTAACTTCAATCACAGCAACTCATTTTACTATCCTTCTAGCCCTTTATTTAGATAAAATACTTCATTTTGTGAGGAACATGGCATTTTGAGCAGCATTTCCCCACTATGTTGACTTTGACTATGTCACTGCAGTAGACGCATATTGCAGTATTAAGACTAACAATTAATTGATTAATTTTTGTTAATTTAAACAAAGATCAATCATGGTAATTTGTGTAAATTGACATCCTTAGTCTGACTTTGTGAAATTATGACACACAAGACACCTGCACAAAGCAAAAACAGCAGACCGACTGAATGAAAATGAAAATCCACTCTGACACTAGGTGGCGCTTATGGAACAGCCGCGGTTTCTTGGGGTACAGCAAAAACACTACTTTATATGGAGATAAGAGGAAAAGAAAATACTATTGAAACTTTTCTGAAAACAGTCAGTTCCCTTCAGAGATGCATTCATATAAACCTCCGCCCCCAATTCAGTGTTTAAATTTTTCCTATATTTCGAGCATCGCAAACCGGGAGCTTGCTGTGCCTTGTACAGTATTTTTCTCTGCTGGCTGTGTCTTTGCATCTGTCTTCATTGTGTTCTGTCTCTGGCCTGTGTTAATGTCCTGTTTACAGACTTTGCAATCATTTCCCAAAATCTCATTTGTGTGGAAATATTACAATGCAATTTGTGTCTGGAATAGAGATCAGCCAAAATAAAACTAAAAACGAGACCGTGATAACTGAAGATCTGAGTAATGGGTGTGCTGAAAGGTAGGAACGTGCCGTAAGATGAATGGCTACAACAGATACCAAATTCTAAACCCTACCCTACACTCTGACAGGCAGCTTTCGCAGCCAATTATAAAGGCCCTACCTTTCGTCACACCCATTACTCCAACCTGCAGATACGCACACACATGCACTTGCTAAAAACTGGCCATTTCCTTTTTATGGCCAGTCGACCGGTGCATCTCTAGTCATTGTCAAAATCAAGTGTTACTAAGTCAATGAGTATATGAACTAGTAATGAACCAAATTTATTTATTTTTTTTCACCAAAACTGATTAAATTTTATCCAAAAAAACTAAACTTTAATTTAAATCTGTTAAGGGTGTCTGGTTCACAGGTGATCAATCAGTCATTGGTTAAGTTCTTCGGCAACAAGCCGAACTCTAGCATTTCAGTTGAACTCCAGCATCTTTTTGGTCACTGTATAATGCATCCACACTTATGGCTTATCCAAGTTGTGTGCATTCAATACATGCTGAAACAGTCAAAACGTGACATCAGAGAAATGTTTATTTTTCAGATGAAATGGTTTTGAAGGGCCAAAAAGGCCATTAAAGGCATTATTTTGGTCAGTAAACCCACCAAAAGCAGTTTAGCTGAATATTTTGTTGCTGAAATTCCGGTGCATGACTAGTTTAAATTGGTGTTATTTATAAGGTGTTCAGATTAGTACCTTTACTGTCAAACTGACAAGTTGATGGGACTTGATTTGCCATTAAAAGGAAGTCGAAGCATTGGCACAAAGTCTTTTAAGGTGTCAGTAGATGAAGTAATTCAGAGGTTGTTCTTGGATCATGGGTTGGTGTGAATTTCTACATTACGTTCCTCTGAGCCCACGGCGGTCCTCTGGAGAATAGTCTGTACAGGTGTCTTCGGTCAGCAAGCTGCTGAAACAGTCATTAATGGGGCATAATGATCTCGAGAATGTTTATCTACTCCTTCATGGATAAACTACATTACACAGTGGGTGTTTTGCCTCTGTGTTTGGGGTCCGGTGTTATCGACTAACATAATGGCTTGAGTGACACTGAAGGGGAAGCATAAACGGCGGCGTCTTCACTTTCCTCTTAGTTTGCACATTTTTTGCAGTTCCACAGGTGATTGCCATTGATTTAACGTCGCTCAAGTGATACCCTTATCTGACTGGTTTCAGGCCTGGTGCTTAAACAAGTTTGCAAGTGGTTAAAAAGGAAAATTGAAAATTGAAAAAATGAAATTGTCATTTACTCACCCTCATGTTGTACATGACTTATTCTTTTGTTGAACACCAAAGATGTTTATCAAAATATCTTTTTTTTTCATACAAGGTCAATGGTAACTTATCAAGGTAATGGGCCATCAAGCTTCAAAAAGGATAATCAAAAAGCACCATAAATGTTTAATGAAAGTGGTCTATGTGACTTATTTTTCACTGTATTCTGAAACCAAGCAATAAGTTTATGTGAGGAACATTGCGAAATTTGTGTTTTGAGAATCATCCTTGACAGTTGTGGCCATCATTCAACTTTCTTTGTATGGAAAAGAGCAGCTCTGACATTGTAATAAATGGCTTCTTTTGTTTTGCATGGAAGTATGAAACTCTTTTTGAAATGGAAAGGCATGAGGGTAAGTAAATGATGACTTTGTGTGCTTATTTTAAGCAGCATTGCTAGACGTGAGGGTGAGTAAATTATTTTTTTCTTTTGCAACTTTAAGTAGAATTGCTAGTAATTTTACATAGCAACCTAACTCATAACTAGCTAACTTAACTTTTCAGTTGTGTAACAATTTTAATCTTTAATCTTTTTATATATGTATATGTATGTAGCTTTTCCAGTAATGAGAATTTTTCTGACTGATGGCTTTTGAAAATCTGAATCATTTCATTTTATCAGTTTTAGTGAATCACTTTGCTCTGGTAACTCATTTTAATTAGGAAGTCCAAACATAGATTCGCTGATTCATTACTCTGTAGAGTTCACTAAAGTTTCTTTGTGTTTCTACTTTTTTCTTCGCATCATTATTAAAGATGATGCAATGAATTTATTATTTGAGTTATATTAATGTTCAAGTTTGTTCATCCTAATGTTGTTGCTAGTAGCTTGGCAAAGTACGTTTTCACAGGAGCTTCCAACACTTATTTTAAGCACCTGAAAATGTGACTCAAGACTTGTGTATTTATAATGACATGTGGCGTTGATGATATTCTCATAACATCTTTGTCCATTTGTGAGGCTGTACTGAGACATTCTTCACAGCATTGATCGCAAACCTTGTTGCTCAACCTGAACGCAGTAGATGGATTAGATTGTGACTGGATTCACGTGGAGGTCAGCCACTGTGTCATGGATATTTAAGGAATGCTGATTCTACATTTTTCAATGCTGAAACTAGGACCTGGTAAACCAGAATTAGTGCCAAATATGACTCTGAAATGTCAGGCTGTCATGAGACCACTGCACTTTGTGTTCATTTCCGTGGTTCATTTTGACCTTTTTTAACTTGAAGTCTGAAATTGCTGTTAAACTATTTCACTCCTGACTATGGTAATTTGCATATTGTGGATTAAATATCATATTTCAAATCTGAAATTTATCAAACTCATGCTTGTTACAAACAACTTTTTCATTCTTTTTTTCATGAGGCCTGGTGTCCTTCCTGAACCACTTCCCTGTGCTCGGCAATGCTCAGAATACCCAAAAGCTGATGATTACTTGATGGCTAATAAGTTATGAGGACTGATATTATAAGTCCTAGATAAAATAAATATAAATGATCAAAAATCTGAGGAAAAAATTTATATATAAAATGTATAATAAGAAATATGCTTATCTAGCTACTTGCATAATATTAATTATATTATATTAAGGTCTGTAGTATGTTGACTGGTAATATAAATCTAGACAAAATAAATCGAAGGAGAAAAAAAATATAAAAATCTAATTTATCAATATGCTGCTTACTACGTACACAGCTATTATATATTATATTGTACCGGTCATCATATCACTTATGAGCTATAACAAATACTTTGGTTTGAGGTCAAAATTTCCATATCTGTGCATATCTAGCCTTGTCCAAATTTAGTGCCAGTGCACCGCCTAGATCTGTGTTGTGTGGTCCGCTGGGGTTCCGACTGTGAGTGTTGGTCCGGAGCCACCCTCTGTCCCAAGGTTAGCTCTGTGGAACGTTCTGGGCTCATGTCCCAGTGAATAGTGACATGTCAGCAGCCCATTCAAATGAACAGGCTGAGGGTTGCACTCTTTTTAGGGCTGTGGAGAGAGACCAACTCGGGTTGATGCCTGCATTTATAATGCTTTTGAGATCTGATCATCATGTTTATCCCTTAAATATATTTCAGTTTAACAAGGAACTAACAGGACTGAACAGTAAGGTTCTTTTTTTTTATATATATATGTATATATGTTCACATTCCCTGACAACATTTTCAGCTTTTTCCCTGACCCCATATTTTTATAGATATAATTATAAAAATTAATTACTACATTTTATAATTGTTAGAAATAATATGACTGAGAAGTTCTGATAATTAAATTGCAAAAAATTTACACACTCAATTTTACTGCTATAAACTCAATGGCAGTTCTACACTTCATAAACACTTGCTGGAAATCATTACTGATGTTTATAATGCATCTAATTCGGAGTAGGCGCCATATTTAATTTTTGTCCTGCCATCAACTGACCTGAAATACACTCACACTGGCCCCAGGCCTTCGGAACGTCCTTATTGTTGAACCCTAAAGTATTAAATCTTTCAGCATTCACAGCCAGGCCTAATTATCCTCTGTTGCAGTTCATATGAATCTGATTTGACATATTACATGAACATAACTGGACATTGTCCATATAGAATATACATTAAGCTAATTTTTCCTGTGTCCTTATTTCTCTGAATGTACAGATGCCAGTAATTACTATTGTGTTGGATTTTGACATACACAGCCTGTGCCTGCAGTGTAATGTCTTCATTACACGTGCATCTCAGAAACAGATGGAATCAAAAGGATGATTTATTCATTTCCTGATGTGAGCTAGAACCCCATGGACTGAGCTCTGTGCTTCAATGCATCTGTACAATTTGCCGAACTGGATGAAATGAGCCATGATAACATGCCACTGCAGTCTCACAATTTCAGCTTGGATAGATTGAGATTGTGACCAGTTTTGCATCTTTTTTTTATATATATATATATATAATTTTTAGAAAGCCAGATCTGGATGAGATTTCTTTACTTGCTCTGGGACTTCAGTTAACCAAGTCTCCATGTTGAATATTCTTGCAGTGATTAAAACGGTGAAAAGCTTAAGCCAAGTTGTACAAACACCGATTTATACCTTCAGTGTTTGTGATGCGTTTTAAGAGGATCTGTTTAGCTGGTCTGAAGGCCTGAAACTTACAATGTAGTTAGACATTACAGCGCATTGGTCGAACTTAAGCTGCACAATTTTTGAGATTATTTTTAAATTGCGATTTGCAATGCATTTTTCTTTAAAGAGATCCAGGATGCACAATTTGGACAAAAGTGTTGTGAAAATATATCAATATGACTATAAAATAATAGTAGTCTAAAAAAATTAGTTTTACAGTACAAATTTAAAATTATGCTAATATACTAATATCTGTGGTGTAACTTCTTTGTTTCAGATGTTAAGCCATTGAGCTTTCATTTTGGAGGGAAACAACACATTTTTCCATTTCGCTGCACTACTTTTCTATAGTTTTTCCAAAGTAAACATGTTAGACGGACATCATTAATTCGCTTTTATTCGCTTAAACGCAGTCGGTTATGTCTTAAGTGAACAAACAGTTGGTAATTAAGTCACATGTTAAGCCTGGAACACACAAAGCCAAAGGCCGGCCGTCTGGCCGTTTTTGTTCGTCGACCAACTAAGTTTTCTCAGTGTGTTCTGCACTGTCGGATGAAGTTGGTCCTCATCTGCTTTTTCGGCCAATTCGAAATGTCGGCGTCGGAGCTCATCGGTCCATCGGGCCATCTGATCATTCTGATTGGCTGTTCAGATACTGCCACCTGCTGGTTCGGAAAGGCATTTCATCTCCCACAGGCGCAGAACTGACGTGCTACTTGGCCGTCGGCTGTCTAACGTTGGTTTGGTATGTCAATCTTTCGTTGCCACTAGTTCGTCGACGTCAGCTTGGTGTACTCCAGCCTTTAGAGTATATTGGATCCGTGCATTAGGTCTTAAAGTGATAGCAACCCAATAAACCTGCTGCTTTGTTTCAAAGTAAATGAAAAAAAAACAAGACAGAAAAATCACTCGCTGCTCTTTAGTGGATTTGAGTTTAATTTATACAGTGAAGACTTCACAGGAATACTATATTTAAGCTCTGAATTGTTCCTAATCACCTTTAAGAGAGGAAATGGATTGTTGCGAATGTTGCTTGCCAAAAAATTGTCAATTCATGATATTTTATTATCTCAATTTTTATACTTAAAATACATTTAACTCCCCGCCGGCGCTTTTTGCAGAATTTTTTTCACATTGCAGCAAAACAGACTTAAAATACTCTGTCATTTCTTGTCATAGAGACATAAGTAATAAATCAATTGAAACTACAGAATGTCTTTTATTTGTGTACACTCATAGTAAAAACACAATGTTGTGCTTTTTGTAAAATAAAGAAAACTAACATGATGCGTGATCTCTCCTCTCCCTCTGAACGAAGTCCAATCTGATAGTTCTCAGAAAATGAACTGTAACTTATGAATACTAATGACAAAAAAAATGACACTTATGTCTAAAGAAACGTTAATGTCAGGTTTTAAATCGTGCAAGTCAAATCAAAAACATTCTGTGTTTATGTAATCTGTATGAAAAGAGAGCCATGTCAGAAGTCAGAGATTCAGCTCATTATCCGCTAATGCGGCCACGCTCACGGAGCCAGCGCTATTCAGACGCAAATTCAGAGGCAATACTTGTATGCATTCTCAATCGCGTATTTATTGTCTTCAAAAGTGTTTATTTGTATGTTAAAGCTATGGTTAGTGATCTCTAGAAGACATGCCATTAGTTCCCAGTTCCTTTTCTTCTTTATATGAATTTGTGGCCTAAAGGTGTACAGAGTGCCCTCCGGCTGCAAGTATGAATTGAAAACACAGTATCCAGCACTCATAGTGATGACAATAAATATTACTTCTCAGTATAGAAAATTGACATAAATATATACAAATCCATCAATATTTCTCCAAATGTGCATTCTTTTAAGCTAAAAGCCTATATGAAATGCCATAGAGGTAACATCATTGTTCAGACACTTTGCATCACAGAAATACATTATATTTTAAAGAATCTAATAGATTACCATTATTTTAAATTGTAATATTTCACAGTATTGCTGTTTATGATGAGCTGAGACATTACAGAGGGCTTTTTTTTCACAGCCTACCTGACTGAAAGGCCTCATTAATATGGAAGTCATTTCAGGTCATTATTATGTGATTCTTTTGTCTGCTCAGGTGTAAATGGCCCATTATTCATGATGATTCACGCCTCCACGCATACTGTGTTTCTTGGCAAAAAATGTCTTACAAAAACTAAATCAATATATTGTTTTATATGAAGGAGTAGGCAGCATAATTTTTACATAATTCTGAAGCAAAAACTCTAGTCTACAACCTCCAATACCCAGAAGTCTTGTGAACACAGATTTAATATACTTTTTTTGGCCTTATTTCAGATACTTAAGTTTTTTGTTTTTTTCAATAACCACGCATAAACATTATTCCTTCAAAAATACAAACATGTACGTACATGTTCCTCACATATTATTGTAGCCTAGTTTGTGCTGAATACAGTGTAATGACACTTTTGTCATTTTATGTTTATGAACAACTGAAAAAAGCACAAATGTCAGGGCATGTCAACTTCTCCAAGCCCCAAATCAGCCTCAGACTCCAGAGGGTTAAGAATAGCTAAATATCCCCAGTGGGTCTGTTTGAAGCCTTCTATTCTACATTCTGTTGATCTCTTCAGAAGAAATTTTTGATTTGCCTAGGCTTTCAATGGATGGGCAAGAAAAGGGAAATATTAAAAATATCCATGACAGTATATGTCCCCGTGGTATCCAATATTGATACTTTTCAAGGTATCGTATCGAAGTTAGAAATTCCAGTATCGTGACAACACCAGTAGTGATACTAGCCTAGTCACTCCAAAACACCTTTAGTTCTCTCTGCTGGTATAATCTTCCATTTTTCATTAGTTTTCTTTTTTCTTTTTCTTTTTTCTCCTCAACGGCATTATCTGAGGAAGGAAGTGCGACATGTTTTGTTTACACTCAGTGGTTTAAGAAACGCTTCCTTCCAAGAAACTAGCCTTCAGTGAGTGTTACGACTAACCAGAAAAGATCTTCTCAGACTCCTGTGCAATGTTTTTTTTTGTTGTTGTTGTTGTTGTTGTTTTTTTAGTCTGAATCATCAAGCCAGACATTTATAGCTCATCTACCTCGCTAATTAGCACCAAAGCACCTTGTTTGAGATTCAGCCATTTGATTGTTCTGGTCCATTCAATCAGCCAATCAGCCTTTTCCGGCCCAGCATTAATGTAAGTGGCTCGCGCTCGGATTGATCCGTCAGCCCCAGGTGAACCGAGTGTGTTTACAGAAATTGCTTTGATGTCGATGAATACTTGTCTATAAAAGATGAGTTATTTAGTATGAAGTGGGTCGTAGGTGGCATGATTGCTTGCTTTAACCAATGATGGCTGGAGCTGAACCCTTCATATTCATGTAGTCTGCACTACTCGAGGGTATGTAGCCGATGTAGTTCACTCCCGTATGCAATTACTCCAGAACTCTATATAAATGTCATAGACCGCATTTACTGAGTGCCATGGGTCTGATCTGTTGACATTGTTTTTTTTTTTTTTGTTTTTTGTTTTTTTCTTATAAACTTATTTCTTATTTCACATGCTCCCGTCTTTTGAGTGCCTGCTGAAACCGTTTCCCAATATAAAGAGCTTTAGATCAGGCAAGAGCAGACCACATGGCTCAACTGAGGAATTACTTGCAATGCGTCCTCTTATTGCACTTGTACGTCCTGTATTTGAAATCTGAAATTCCAGACGTGGTTTTGGGGGTGTATTATGCAGCACTTTGTGGAGATTTTCTAGTGTTGATCAAACAGTCTTTGTGTTTATTGGTGTTTGATTCCTTCTTGAAGTATCTGAGAGTATCTTGTAAATTTAAACTGCTTTGACTAATGGAAATGCCAGTGCTTGTCAGCTTAAAATGCATAACACATGTTTGATTCCTCATTTCATAATTTTTGCTTCAAAACATGCTCCGTTAGTTTAAAAAAAAAGTGTTATATTTTAGTACTGTTTATATTAAATAAGTAATATTTGATATATAAATAGTGTCATTAAAACATAATTGTTTATGATATATATATATATATATACATATATATATATATATATATATACATACATACATACATGCATACATACATACATACATACATACATACATACATACATACATACATACATACATACATACATACATACATACATACATACATACATACATACATACATACATACATACATACATACATACATACATACATACATACATACATACATACATACATACATACATACATACATACATACATACATACATACATACATACATACATACATACATACATACATACATACATACATACATACATACATACATACATACATACATACATACATACATACATACATACATACATACATACATAATGATATAAATTGACTTTGATTTGTTGTATGATTTAATTTATCTTGTTTGTTTTGCAGGGCCTGACTGCTAAACCACTAATAGGATTTACAGGAAATCAAGGGGTGAGTATGCAACATTTTTTAAAAAACCTTTTGTTTGGGGCCATAAACCACTTGAAACATTGATTGTCATGTTCCATCATGGAGCCACAAACCCTGTGTGAACCTGGGACTCTCCCCAGTTACTGTGAAGTATCCTGGTTGTGTAGGTAATACAAAAGCATTAAGACTTTGATGGCTGCGTAGCAGGAAGTCATCACATCGCAGTAACCACAATATCCTCTGCTCACTGTTGCCAAATCAGCAGTATATCCATGCTAAGTCATAGACGGCTGTTGGTGTGGAACGCCGACTCTTTAAAACAGTGATAGTGGTCGGGACCCATTTTCTCAGACCTATACGGAACAGGAAGTGGTTGATAAATCAATCCTTCAAAACCCACTACATGTTTTTGTTTTTTTCATGTGCTCTAGCTCACCCTAGACCTGAAAGTGAATGGACCAATAAATATTCATGTTGCTGTTATCTACATCTCATGTTGATGAATGTGGTTTGTCTGCCTTGCACTGATTTCAGACCCTGGAGCCATCTAAAGTCGGCATGAAATCAAAATTGACTTTGTTAGCGCGTGTTACTAGTTTTGTGGTGAACAATTCATCCGTACAAGTTGATTCAGAAAAAAAGATCAGTGTAAAAAGTGTTGTAATCTTAGATCAAAATCTGAAAATGTACTTCCCCTCTAGAATGGCTTTTCTTCTCTGATGACGTCAGTTTTACAGCTTGGGTAGGACCTCCCCTCCAACTTTCAGTCTGCTGCAAGCTTTGACAACGAGCTGAAGGGAGTGCCCACTTTTCTAGATCAATCAATTCCCAGCAGGAAAAAACAAGCCACACCCTCTATTTCTCATTCAGTATTCCGTTTCACTCGGAAAATACTATATTTCAGATATATCTGTATTGGCATATACCGCAGATATGCCACCGATATGAACATTTTCAGCATGCACATAATATAAATGCAAACAATATTGGCCAATATATCGATATCGGACTTGATGTTTAAGGTGTATGTTTCCCAAACTTTTAGACAATAAACTCACAAATCTGCCATTTACTCAACCTCATGTCTTTTGAAACTGATGTTATTTCTTCAGTGGAACACAAAAGGAGAAGTTGAGGAGAATCTACAGGTTGCTTGTATAATTCTGGTCAATACCAATAAGCCAAGTATAATTTTCATGATTTGGCCAATAACCTATAAATGTGTTTTTATATTATATTATATTATATTTTATATTATATTATATTATATTATATTATATTATATTATATTATATTATATTATATTATATTATATTATATTATATTATATTATATTATATTATATTATATTATATTATATTATATTATATTATATTATATTATATTATATTATTTATCTTAAAAAAACTAAAAATAACATACAAAAGTTCAAATACCAGAAAAGTGCCCCCAGACTCCCCTAGAGGGACAGAGGTCCACTCACCACTAGGGCTGTGTGACCCAAAATTTCGATTTTAATCATGATTTTGACACACACCTGCTTTACATGCTTTACATAAATGCATTCAGTGTGAAACATATTTCCAAAGGAAACCAATTAGAGCTTTATCAAAAAGCTGTAACATTATTTTGCCATATGTCTGTTCTAGAGACATAAGTAAAGTTGTAACAGAATGTCTCTAGAACAGATATATGGCAAAACATATTAAAGGTGCCCTAGATTCAAAAATTGAATTTACCTCGGCATAGTTGAATAACAAGAGTTCAGTACATGGAAAAGACATACACTGAGTTTCAAACTCCATTGTTTCCTCCTCCTTGTATAAATCTCATTTGTTTAAAAGACCTCCGAAGAACAGGCGAATCTCAACATAACACCTACTGTTACGTAACAGTTGGGGTGTACACCCCCAATATTTGCATATGCCAGCCCATGTTCCCAACATTATGAAAGGCATTAGACAGCCAGTAACGTCAGGATGTGCACAGCTAAATATTCAGACTAGGTAAGCAAGCAAGAACAGTGAAAAACGGCAGATGGAGCAATAATAACTGACATGATCCATGATATCATGATATTTTTAGTGATTTTGTAAATTGTCTTTCTAAATGTTTCGTTAGCATGTTGTTAATGTACTGTTAAATGTGGTTAAAGTTACCATCGTTTCTTACTGTATTCACGGAGACAAGAGCCGTCGTTATTTTCATTTTTAAACACTTGCAGTCTGTATAATTCATAAACACAACTTCATTCTTTATAAATCTCTCCAACAGTGTGTAATGTTAGCTTTAGCCATGAAGCACAGCCTCAAACTCATTCAGAATCAAATGTAATGCATCCATATAAATACTATACTCACATGACCCGAAGCATGCATGCAGCATACATGAACATCTTGTAAAGATCCATTTGAGGGTTATATTAGCTGTGTGAACTTTGTTTATGCACTGTATTATAGAGTCGCAAGCTCGATGGGCATGGAGCGTGATATTTAAAGGGCCAGCAGCCCCTGAATTGGTGCATAGTTAATGATGCCCCAAAATAGGCAGTTAAAAAATGTATTTCAAAATACCCAATAGATTTTTTTTTTTAGCTGAAACTTCAGACACATTCAGGGGACTCCTTAGACCTATATTACACCTGTAAAACAATGTTCGATGGCACCTTTTAATGTGGGTAATCAATCCAATAAAAAATAATAATAAAAAAAATAACGCAGACTACTCACAAATCACTAAAATTAGAACCGTGATGGTTAGCTGCTTTAAATGTTGATAAGCTTTTTTTTTTTTTTTTTTTTTAAGAAAGCTAGCATGTCCACCATTTCTGGTTTCATGCATGAACATTGGCTTAAGCAGCCTATGACCTCAAAGTTCTTTAGAGAAGAATTATTTTTCCTATTTTTACCCAGAACAGGATTGACTAAGTTTTACTTGGCGCTAAACGTGTTTCATTCAGAAACTCCAAATATGTCATATGTAGAAGTACTGCAATATAACACACGTCATTCCAGGAAATCCCTTATGGACATCATACTTTCACTGTGACTGAATAAAAAGAAGTTAGAAATGTTTTGATTGATTTAAACATGAATATAATAAACAGACGACTACAACAATACATGGTTTATCTGTGTTCAAGCCTTCTCGGGTATTTCCATAATAATAGTGTATTTATAAAGCAATGCTAATCAGAATGCTATTTTAAACGCTTGACTGATGTTATGAAGACTGATGTTATGAAGTAAGCGCTTCTCATGTTTGGAAAGTTTGTATGTTTGACGTGTTGCTTTTTCAAAAGTAGTGCCTTCAGATTGAGCGTCATTTACTATTTACTACATTTACTACAGCTCTTCACTAACATGTTGTGTATATATTTATTTAATTAAAAATTGTAAAAAATCACAGCCTTTGCGCTGCCATAATTGCACTAAGCCAAATCACGACTTCAGTTTTGATTAATCACACATCCCTACTCGCCACAGTCTCCCAGAATCCTGTGTTTGATGGTGTTTGATAAATGTGAGTGAAATGTAAGATGGTGGTTCAACAAAATGTCTTTTGACTATAAATCATGAAGTTTTTTCATCACTCGGGTTTCACTTCATTGTTTTTACTGACTCATCAGGAACTGCATGTTCACACTCCACCATGGTTCACAGCATCACATGTGAGAAGACTGCCTGCTTGCTTGCCGGATAAGGCTGTATTTCTTTATAGCTGTATCAGAGCTTTTGTGGCATATTATGAGCAGACAGACAGCATGAGAATCCATGATGTGCTATTTGGCTGCAGCCAACCAGAAAGGATGGAGAGGCGGTCGCACATGTTCCTCAACACAACATGCGTTTGTCTTCAAGGCCCATCAGCCTCGCATTGGTAACCAATTGGTTGGGTTGAAATTTGCACAGCTGCAGATTTTGACCTTTGTCCAAAGGGCAGGTGCATCCATGAGCTTTACATGGATGGCCTGGTCTTTCTCAATGAGCTAGGCAAAGTTCTTGTCCAAAAATGAGCAGCATCCTGTCAGAGGAGCAGAGGGGCCGCCACATGGCCATAAGAAGAAGCTTTGTTCCTTGTGTGGACCAGAGTCGAGACCAGGGGAAACTCCAGTAATGTCACTCTTTCACTGCTAGTGATGAGTTGATTCATTGCACCTTTTGGAAAAAAACTGTCAAAAGGTAGTGGTGTTTATACAGCATTTTTCAATGGTAAAGTAAGCATGCGTTCAGAAAATTGCTAGTTAAGTAAAGAGATTGATACTCTTTATTCAGCAAGGATGCATTAAATTGATCCAAAGTGATAGTAAAGACATTTATAATGTTGCAAAAGATTCTATTTTGAATAAACGCTGTTCTTCAACCGTTTTCAACATTGATGATAAAAGTACTGACTGGAGTAATGATGCTGAAAATTCAGCTCTGCCATTACCAGAATAAATAACATTTAAAAATATATTTCAACATAACTTTTTTTATTTTTTATTTTTATTGTAATATTACACAATATTAAGTTTTTGAAAAGTATTTATTTGATTTATTTTTATTTTTTTCATACTGTACATTTTAATGTTGTGACGCTTAAATTCACTTCTGCATTTAAAACTTAATTTATAGTGTTTTTTTATTGGAAAAGAGTAGTTTTAAAATTTTAATAACAGGTAAGGGCCAGATCAACTGAATCCTGGGAATATTTTTTTTTTTTTTTTTCCTCTCTCTCTCCAGATTGTTCCCCCAGTGTATGCGGGCTGTAGTTTTTCTATGGCTGGTCTGGATGGCCTCTGTAATCCACCCCACACAAGTTGGCTGTTAATCATATTGAATTTTGAACTTTGAAATGCGTCATGTTTTTGGCCTGTGACGCAAGCTCTTCCTTCGAGAGCGTTTCCTCACTTCTGTTTTTTTTTTTCTTTTCCTCTGTCAGTGACGGCGCAGCACATCTCAGAAGTGAGGTTAGCAGCTGTGTCATGTTTTCTGAATGAAGAAACTATGAATTGCAATTTGTATTTCTTAAAAAGCGTATTAAACTGCAACGTCTCAGCCAAGGCATATAATAAAACACAACAAAATAAAAGCCGTAACTGCTAATATAAATCAGCAGCTTTTATTGCGACACCATTGAGTGATTGTAAGTGGCAGAGCTTATGGACGCACTGTCTTTGCTTGTTGAGTATCTCATGTGGGAGTGTGAAAAATCGTGTGGAGCCAGCGAAGTGAAGCGTTGAGCTGAGGGAGCCCTCGGGCTGGCAGTGTGAACCTCGAACACTGACTGTTATTTATAGTCGGCCACCTGCAGGCCACACACGTGTGAGGAACCCTGGGTAAACAGAACCAGTGCTCGGTGTACGTTGTCGCGTTACTCTTCACTGGGCCTCTGCAGGGATCCTCCATTTCTTAGCCTGGGCCCCTAAAACATGTTAGTGTTGGATGACACGTGTTGGCAATGGTGGTTGAAATGGCTATAGAAGTAAGAAGAGTAATAGAACATGTATTAATAAACAGAGCAACGTTTCGACTTTCAGGTTGTCTTTAGGCATGATGTATACTACCAGCGCTATATATATATATATATATATATATATGTATGTGTGTGTATATATATGTATGTGTTTGTTTTTATTCACATTACATTTTTTATATGTAATATAATTTAAATTAATAAATGTAATAAATGAAATTAATAAAACTATGTAAAATATAATTGTTAAAACTGAGTTATGTATTTTTTTTAAAAATGGTCTTATTTTTTAATATTAATATATTAATATAACAATATAATAGTATCTAAATATATACATTAAAAATATATTTTATTATTATTATTATTATTATTATTATTATTATTATTATTATTATTATTATTATTATTATTATTATTATTATTATTATTATTATTGTCACCCCACCACCCCATGTTGAAGGTATGATTGTCGTTTTGAGAGTTTAGAGATGTCCTGCTGTTTGCATAATGTCAAATGTCCAGGTGCTCTCGTATCTCGTATGTGAACAGTTAATTTGTTAAATAATAAATAAAATAATCCAAGTAGGAACAAGGCAGGCAGACTTGCCAATCAAACAAAATGAGTCTTAGAAATTGCTGTAAAATTATTGCACACGCTTTTTAGCTCTGCATCTGTGCTTGACGGCTGCTGCTGCTCAGTTGATAGGTGTAATTTGGCTCACGACACAGCAGGAGATGCGTTTGTTTGCTGCCTTCACACAGGTGTTTTAGCAGTACACCTGAGAAGGCTGCTGGAGCTGGAGGTCGGGCGCTATTGTTGCACGTTAAGGAGATTCTAGAAGGCCCCCCGAGGGCCACAAACATTTGTCTTAAAAGAGGTTAATGGGATAGTTCACCCAAAAATGAAAATTACCTCATGACTATCTTCTTTCAGTTGAACACAATCTGAGTTATATTAAATAATGTCCTGGCTCTCCTAAGCTTTATAATAGCAGTATAAATAAAGAATGAGATTATGAAGCCCAAAAAAGTGCAACCATCCCATCATAACTACATGGCTACATGGGGTTAAAGGTGGGGTATGTATTTTTCAACAATGCTGTTGGACATTGTTGTTATTTGAAATCAACCCAAACAAACCCAGCCCTCTCTTCATTGCTCCGCCTCTAAAATTCACTCTCCAATCCTAACCACCCTGTTCCGAGTCGGTCTCAAACCCCGGCCCATCCGCTGCTGGCGGGCGAGGCAAGTGAACTGACAATGATGCCAAACACCGCATTCTCTAGCAGTCATCAGTGTGCAGTGGTTTACCTGCACAACTCTCACTATCTGGCCACTGTTACACATGCAATGCGAGTGGATGTCTATCACAGCTGACGCACAACAAAATGCTTCATGAAAAATAAAGCGCAGATGATGAACAAACCACAAGGAAGTACATTTATTTTTTTTATTTATTTTTTTGCAGTACACAAATAAAAGCAAACAATCAAAACCCAGTGTTACTCACATGTGAAGTGGGTTCAAAGCAGCCTCCACCTCTGTTTTCAGGTCTTCCCGCTTAGCTCTCTCCAGTGCTGGAAAGCTTTTCTAATATAAATGTTTTTTTTTTTTTTTTTTTTTTTTTTTTTCTCCCTTCATCCCCAAATCTCCCTCTTGGTCATTCTGTCTCCTTGACCGTCATATGCCCCCTAATGCTGATTGGTTAGACGTTTGTTGTTGGTGTCGGCCTGACTAACCTCCAAACAGTGTTGTTGAAGAAAAAATATATACTCCACCTTTTTAATAAAGGCCTTTTGAAGCGAAGCTTAATACATACATACATGCGTACATACATGCGTACATACATGCGTACATACATGCGTACATACATGCGTACATGCATGCGTACATACATACGTGTTATTCAATCATATTTATATTTTATTTGTGTAAATAGCAATTGATGAACCTTTTTTAAAAGTAAATCTGTGTAACTTATTTTGTACTAACCAGCTGCTTGAAACAGGGTTTTTTCTCGTCTCAATGCTTATGTTGGCTGCTCTTCTCCTCTGTGTCAACAGAAAATCTCAATACCGCAGTCAGAGAATCCAAATGAGCTGCGAACGTTTACGTTCTACCTGTCCAATGTGGGGAAGGACAATCCCCAGGGCAGTTTTGACTGCATTCAGCAGTATATTACAAGGTAAGAAAGATAATAAACCACATCTTTTATTCAGATTCATGTCTTCTCAAGGTAGTGTAACGATTTCTGATGTAGAAGTATGTTTGTCAGTTGATTTTGATGTCGTCTGAGTTTGTCAGACAACATTAAAAAACTCTTTGTGATCACATCCATGCCATCATTATCAGCGCCATCTGTTCCTTTCTCCGTTCCCACTACTGTTCAGCTCTGGATGAACACCAGAACAGAGAGAATAAATTGAATTTGGCCAATTGTCCAACCAAATGAGGAAGAAACTGGGAATGCATACTTGCTGTTAATGTCCTCCCATGTTCACAATATTAAAGGGTCAGCTGAAGTTCAGGCGTTACATGTTCTTGTGAGCTCTCTGATTCTCTTTAATAAAGAGTGTGACATGAGAAAATGCTGCACTAGTTGCGTGAGAGTTAAAGCATGGTGACCTCATAGTAGATTAAAGTCATCTTTGAAAAAAAAAATCTTATGTTGAAGCTGAACAATTAGTGTTCTCATTCTACAACAAAAGACCAATTCAAAGCCATTTGTTGTAGATTGTGAATGGATTTCTCATATAATTAGTCCAACTTTTCACTATCTTAAGCCAGTTGCACCACATAATTAGCTAATTTGTCATTTTAGCTGTAGTGCACTTTTTACAGGGACAGGCCTCCCAGGATCAGCCTGGGTTTAAGTGCTCCCTCAAGGGCGCATTGGAGATTGTTGTACAATGATGATAAAGACCTTGAATCATGGATCACCCCTTTGGGGTTTGATCTTATAGTCCCAGCCTATATCTTTAACCTCTAGATCACACGACTCCTGTGTGAGGTGCCAGTTTAATTTGGTTTAATGGGTCGAGTAGTGAGTATCACCCTTTTTTTTTTTTTTTTTTTTTAATAAAAAAAAAGAATCAAATAGATTTGTATAAATATTTTTTTCTATTTATTAAATAAATTGTATAAATATACATTACTGTTCCAAAGTTTGGGGTCAGTAAGATTTTAAGTTTTTTAAAAGACTCTCAAAGGCTGTATTTTAGTCAAAAATACAGTAAAAACCGTAATGGTGTGAAATTATTTCTTAACTTTTTTTATTGTTATAAATTAAATATAATTTATTCCTGTGATGGCAGAGCTGAATTTTCGGCATCATTACTCCAGAAATCATTCCAATGATTATTTGCTGCTCAAGATACATTTCTAATAAATAAAGAGCAGCATTTATTTTAAATACTTTTTTTGTAACATTATGAAACTTTATGCATTTAAAACAATCCTTTCTGAATAAAAATATCTTTTTTTTTTTTTTTTTTTTTTTTGTGTATAAATATACTTTACTTTTTTAACTTAATTAATGGTTTCATAATTTATGGTACTTACAATTATCTTTATGCATATTAAATAAACTGGCCCTCATCTAGTCAACCCTACTAACATTGTCAGTACACTATAAACCTTCTCCACAAAGTTCTCTAAATTTATCTGTAGCACCAGCCGTCAAAGCACCACTTTTGCAACAAATTCACTAGCTTCAACAAAACATTTCAAGACAATTACTGTCAGACTTCTAATTGTCTGTTAAGAACAGTGTTATTATGCATATTCAGTGACACTTGATTTTTCTGCAATAAAATTTATCGCTGTGGAGCCGCCAAAAAATGTCTGATGCACATGATCCTAAAGCAGCTAAATTATACAGTGCTTCCTTCCAAATACTTTAGAAAACCTGTCAACTTAGTGTTTTCCCACTATGCCTGTGCAAAACATGTGCCTTAACTATGATCAGATGTTTTGACACCCAATATTGCCAAGCTTAGGGCAAGCAGATCAAAGGCAGTTGACATGGTGTCTGGGTGGATGAGCCACTCGTAAGGAACCTCTACAAGTGTTGGCCTTTTAGAGGACGCCCATCCAACCACCTGGGCTGTAAATGAGCCATTGCAACACATTTGAAATGGATAACTGGTGAGAAGGTGGTGTAGTCGTGCCATTTGGAATGTTTGACAAGCTTGGTATCTGTCCAGTGAAGGGAGCATACAGCTGGACTGCCTGGGAGGGATCCAGGACAAAATCACGGTATGCGCCACAGATGACTCCTACCAGAAAGCCAGGCAAAGCATGGCTCAGGCCGAGGAGGAGACCCGCAGCCGTGGAGCCATCGTCATCAAGCCTGGCGGGAGATACGTGGGTAGGTTTGACTCATCTGGGCCTCCACATTTGAATGTATGCGACTGTTCCTGTAAGGTTTGAGCGGAAGAACGTAGTTTTGGTCAAAATCCGATCTGTTTACACATGGTGCACACAGACAGATGGAAGGGGGGCGGTTAGAGCCAGTTCGTCTCCACATGTCTGAAACTGCAGTGTGCTACATAATTTATGAAGCTGTTCTGTCTGTCTGTACCTTGGTAACTTGCACAAAACTATCATTACCAAACACTAGCTTTCACCAAAGGTGATAATGGCAAAGATCATTCCCACTGATCCTCAGTGAAGATGCAACACAGGCTGTAGAAAGGGTCCACACGGGTCCTTAAAGGGTTAGTTCACCCAAAAATGTAAATTCTGTCATTAATTAGGACAGAAAAAATGTGAGTATCACTTTATAAAACCTTCTGTTTGTCAACTTGTATTTGAATTGTAAAGTTGTTTTTTGCAGTCATTTTAGGGTTTACAATGTTACCATACTTTGCCCTACCTCTGCCTGGGCAACGCTTATGTGTTCTACGTCAGAATGCCGGCTCATTATTGGCCGACGCTGTTCAAGTGAGCAGCACGATGCATGCGTGTGATGCTGACATAGGAGCTGGCCAATAATGAATCGCCGTTGTGACGTAGAACCTGGAAGTGCTGGAGAATGACAGCGTAGGAGAATGACAGGGAGTAGAGAGAATGAGATATGGAGAAATAAAACAAACAACTAAAACAACTACTACTTTGGAAAAACTAAAAGCTGAATATTTAGTGTACTGAAATCTTACTGATGTCATTTGTGTAATAATTTGGAACACGGTGTATATATTTTAAGATTTTATTTTAAATATATAAATTAAATAACTTTATATTTTAATATTTGTATTCAAAATATAGTTAAAATGTGGCCGAAACCTGTTCCAAATTATAAAAAATCATTTAAAATGTATAATTTATATGTTTGAAATATATTTAGTTTTTATATAGTTTTAAAAAAAAATTCAGAAACTTGGTTAAGAAATTTGCAGTGTTTGTATTGTGAAATGTAGTCATCAAAGCTTAAAAGAAATTGGAAATAAAAGAAATCTCACATCGTCACCCAATTTATTTATTGTTTTGTATCTGTAATATTAGGCCCTAAAGTTATTTTGTTAAATGTTGAAATGTGCAGAAGAAAAATAACACCGCTATTTAAAAGTCTACAAATGAGATATTAATACATTCTCATTCAAGAGACTAGACTCTTTTCATTTAAAATTTAAACAAACATCCATCCAACTTTTTTCCTTCACTGTTCAGGTAAGCGTGTACAAATCCGGAAGCCGATAACTGGTGTGTCTGATGTGGCTCCGTCGCGACGGACCTCGCGGCCGGTTATCATCTCCAGCAGTCAGAAAAAGAGCCCGCCACGGCCGCTGAGGGAACGGCTAGTGCATTTACTGGCCCTCAAGCCCTACCGCAAACCCGAACTGTTGGTGCGGCTCACGAAGGAAGGCCTGTCTCCTCAGGACAAGGAGATGCTGGATAGCCTCCTGCAACAGGTTTGTAACCAGCACTTTAAATTCTAATGGTTAACTTTATTCAGTTACATACTAAAACATGACATACAGTGCATGCTGTAAAAATAGTACAAGTAATATGCAAGTATGGAAACTCTTTCAAAGTTATGGTTTTGTTTTGACAAATTTATTTATTTTATTTTTTTTGACCCACTCTAAATCATTTTTTTGAAATCTACTTAGACATAATGGCTCAACGTAGACACATTTGTCAATACATAGACAAACAAACTGAGGCCTGCCTAAAGCCAAAGCAGATAATATACAGAGGCTGTCAGCATGCTGTTGTAGTGTTTTGTTTTTCTGGTATTGAAATACAGTGCTTGTACTCTTATTTTTAGAAAGCCAAAGACTTAAGCCTCTTGTTTCATTTTGCTGTGTTTTTGTTTGTTTTGTTTTTTGGCTGTTGTAGGTGGCTAACCTGAATGGTAAGGATAACACCTTCACATTGAAGGATTGTTTATTTAAGGAAGTTCAGAAGGACTGGCCTGGTTACAATGAGGTGGACCAACAGATTCTGAAGAGAATTCTTGTACGGTAAGCCTCAGTGACTTTCATGTCCACATTGAATTATCTTTAATTTAATTTGTTTTTCTTTATGCAATTTAAATTTTTTTTCAAGTTTATTTTATTTTTATTGTTTTTTGTCTCCTGGTGTATTCATAATATTTGTGTGCTAAAATGTGCATATATTTAGTGCATATATTTAGTGAAATGCTGCCCTCTACAGTTAATTTCTCTAGTGAGCCAACATGCTGTGGGCATTAAATGACTTGCTTAAGGTAAATGTAATGTGAGATGCTATGTGAGATTTTATTCTCAAGGTGTTTTATTGATGTCTTTCTGCAGTTGAAACGCTGTTTGAGAGATTACATGTAAACATACCTTTGCATAGATCATTTGTTGTTGTACTGCACTTTTTCCTGTTGTGGTGGTTAGCAAACTGCATTACCGTGTGCGCCCCCTTCTGGATTGGAGTGTGGATCGCCTGTGACTGACTATTTTTGTTGTCTGACAGTATGCGCCAAACCGTGATCCCTAATACATATAGTTTATGCAGTAAAGTTTAAAGACTCTTTTGCAATGTGCAATAAAATGCTTGATTTGTTTTATTTTATTTCTCACTCCTGGTATGTTTATACATTATTCAGTAAAGTTTAAGGACTCTTTTCATGTACAGTGGAATGCTTGATTATGTTATTATTATTATGGTAACGATATGGTTTTATATAATTAAATTATAGGGTAATTTAACCACATCTCAATATTTAATATATTCTCAAAACAACATGGTGCTACTTAGATAGTGGATAATAACCACAACAGTATACTTCATTCTATAGCACTTGATTCATTTCTACTGCTATATTACTTGAATGTTTTTGCCTTTTCAGTAGTTGTACAGCTTTATTCACTTCAGCCTGGCCCATTATATTCATTCAAAATGTGACCCCACAAACTGGATGATAAAAAAAATCAAATATTTAACAGTTTTGTCCATATAGTGTGTGGAGTGTCGCTGTTTGCAACAGCACATCACACATTAACCAATTCCATTCACAAACAGCCAGTCCTGACTGTGAACTGCAAAATCTCTCGTGGTCAAATGTGACTTTAGAGTAAATAAACATGGGCAAGAAAAAATGGCAATAATAGTGTTTGGACTGCGTTTTACAGAAAATTTTTGGAATTTGTAGAAAAAGGTTTGTATCAAGTCTTCAGTCAGCTCACTTTCTGTTTTGGTATAATTTTGTTCCACGTGACAAGTGCACGTTTGTCCTCGGGTTCCCCCCACACAACAGGATTCATGTTATACATTTATGATTTGAGATTGGTGGGGCCCCGACGTTCTTCCTAGCTGATTCAATCACTCTTAACACACCTCAAACCACAGGAAAATCTGATAGGAATCTGTAGAACAATCAAGATAATCAGGACTTTACCTAGGATTCTCGGAAGGGGGGAAATGGGCCCAAAATTGCCCTGATTATGTTGTAGTGTGTGTGTGGGTGCCTTTACATGGAAAAGTCTGGGTTCCCATGAACTCTGGTGAAAGACTGACCCCTGAAAGCTAAATTTAGAGTCATGCTGCATGTTAGACTGGCGAGAACATGGTGTTGTGATATCCGTTCAAAACAAAATGAAAATATTTGCTAGAAACAAACCCAACACCTAGGTGGAACACACTCCACACGCTTGCACTTTGAGCCTGGTGGTGAAGCTTATCAGCTGACAGGCCTTTTTACGTCCACACACCCCCCTCTCGCACCCACCCACTTTCCCATCTGATCATGAACGATGTGCTGTCATGTAAGAGCCAAGGCTGTGTGCAATTGGGAGGTTAGTGATGCAACCTTATTCCAGCACATGCTGATCCGTGTGTGGGTGGCACACGTCCAAGCCCTGGCCGTGCATGGGCACAGACAGTTCGATGGAGACCATAGCGACTTGTACCCACCCACCTACTCGTAGGCATAGACCCCTGTCCAAGCACCCTTGGAGGCAGGCCTTCTATTGGGATGCATTGGGCCATGTCATACTGCCCTCTGTTGACATGTACACAAACTGTTTAAGTGCACTTATGAACTTTGGCTGAATGTTTGATCGCATTACATTTTAGTGCACTTAACAGTTACCATATTGGATATTAAAATATACACATTTATATGGAATATTAAATCATCTGAAGTGATTGGAGTGCACATTCTCTATGTGGATGCATGATAAACGACACTAAATTTATAGCACTTGAAAAATTTACACTTGACATATTTTGATGTATATTTTGTGACAAGTCTTTTTTCAAAAATGTTAATTTTGGCCAGTAAATGTGTTTTTCTGCTGTGCCATTTTTAAATTTAGTGTATTAATACATTTGGAAAAGTGACAAAGATTAGTCTGAATAATCAAAAATGTTGATGTTGTGGACACAATATTCACATAACCAGCATCTTGTTATGAGTAAACCTTTAAGACAAGTTCAGATGGATCTTTATCAGTGAGATATTAATAATTGAAGCTTGACAGGTATGAAATATCAAAATACCTGTTATTTTAAATTATACATGCAAACCAGTTAAACATGTACAGCCCAGTCCGCAGCACTTTTCTGGATCAGTCAGGTTTCTTTGATCTCACGGAGGCAGTTCCTTGGTTCTTTTAAACTGATGATTCCTTGTCTTTCATTCTCCACAGAAAACTGTGTAAGCCTCAAAGCAGTGCCCCTGTGTTAGGGGAGAGCCCGGTCAGCCCGCACAAAGAGCAAGCCAGCAGCTCACCCTCTCAGGTCAGCCTTTTACCCCATTTTAGACCTGTCAAAGCTGGTATAGAACTGTTATGATCGATCTGTTTGTGTTATGAGCAAATATGTAAGGGTTAATTCTTTCCTGCTCCCACATTTATCTTCATAACCATTCATGAAAATGAATGAAGCTACTAGTAAACGACTGCAAAACATTTAATCGCCATTTAACATTTGACTGCACTTAAACCATCCCCGTTTTATGAACCATCATTGTTCGTGGCCAACAGAAACGACCTGCAGCAGAGTTTATCGATCCCTTGGCCAATAAGAAACCCAGAATATCTCATCTAGCCAGCAAGTCTACAGGGCTCATCAATGGCAAACTGAGCTCATCCAATGGGAAGGACCCTTCTAGTTCTCAAGCAGCAGAGACGTCGTCGAGCTCTCAATTCCCTCCGCTGGAGATCCCCCGACCCTTCGACCCCCTTTCGGATGTCAGCAACGACTCCAACGGTAGAGACTGTGAAAGTCAGGAGGCGGCAGTGGCGGAAAGACTGAGTCAGCCCCCGTCATTTGCCCCTCTCTCCACAACCCATGAGGAAGGTCTGGACTCCACATCCCTAACCCACAGCAGCCTGGACGGATCTCAGACACGGACCGCTCAACCCTCACTGCATGGCAAGTCTAAAAAGAAGTCCAAAAAACACAAGGACAAAGACAAGTCCAAGGAGAAAGACAGAGAGCGGGACATGAAGAAGGAGAGAAGAGTTGATGAAGACCATGGCTTGGATCAGAGGAAAACCTGTGATGTCACAACAAGCGATAGGAGGACAGGTGCGGATTAGTTTCTCTGAATAATTTATGTCAAGGGTTATGAGGTCAGAAAGCACCTCAGAATGCAGCAGTTTGTCCCATCTGAATCTAGTGCAACATCTCAATTAGGTCTATGATGGAAAAGCATTTTTCATCTTTCAGCATTTTGAAGAGTCTGTTGTTTAGTAAACAAGTAAATGGCAAAAAATGTTTTAATAAACAACTGACTTGGTCACTAAGTGTGGTTTATATAATCTCTAGTTGATAGGCCTCCTCTATGACTATCAACTGACACATTTGGTTAGTGAAGTAATTGGTGGAATAATCATTCAGACAACTCAGTAACTTGACAATTATTCCAACAACCAACCTAGTCGTTAGTGAGGCCTATTTATTGATAGGGTGGGCTGTCTTAATATCTATTTAAGTAGTTAATTACTAGTCCAAACTCTGACATGGTGGGTTAGTGAGGTCATTGGCTGAATAACTGTTCAGGCAACTCACCAACTAGTCAATTGGTCCAACAACCAACCTAGTCATCATTGAGGACAATTACTTGAATAACTGTTCAGACAGCCCACAACACCAACTATTCGATTAGTTTCCAGCAGTCGGCATAGTTTGTTATTAAGGTTGATTTGTTCAATAGTCGCTCAGACAACCCATCAATAACTTTAATAATAGTATAATAGTTGAATAATAGTATAACAGTTGATTAGTGAAGTCAGTTAGCTAAATAGTTAGTCAGACATCTCAGCAACTAGTTGATTTAATAGTCCAACATCCAACGTGGCCTGTTAGTAAGCTTGATTAGTGGAAAAGTCATTCAGACAACTGATCAAATAATTGATTAGTAGTCTGTCAACTGATAAGTCTGTTAGTGAGGTTAATTATGAAGTTATTGAATAGTTGTTCAGATAGCCCACCAACTAGTTGTTAAATAGTCATTCAGACTGTCCATTTATTATCCATCAGTAGTCTAACAGACTAGTCAGTTGAGTAGTTATTCAGACAGCCCTCCAACTATTCAATTCAATTCACATTTACATATCGTTTCAAAGCAGCTTTACAGAAAATGTATGTCAACATTACAATTTAAAGAATGTAGTTAGCAAATAATGTAATCATTTAGGCAATTAATTTACAATCAGTGTTAGCAGTTTAACTGAAGGTAGAAGCAATGAGCTCCTGGAAAAATGAAATGCATATTGACAATAATTAGGATATAGAAATTTGGGAATGTGAATGTTTGGGAACTAGTTGACTATAGAGTTGGTGAGGTCAGTTAGTTGAATAGTCATTTAGGCTACGTTTGCACCGTCAGTCCAAATCCAATTATTTTTGTATCCGATTGGAATCTGATTTAAAATGATTGACGTCCACACGGTGTATCGCAACTATTCAGATCCGATTTGTGTGTCCATGCCGCTCTTTTGTTTTCTGGAATATCTGCATTGGTTTTTTTTATGGCAATCACGTTGCATTGGTAGGCATACATAAAAAAATAACCGCAACATGGAGGGCTTTGCAATACAAATGTTGTCTTATTTACAACATGACAATGTGCAGCTGCTGAGCTGGACTACTGCGTTTTATGAGGAAGCGGCAGAAGCATGGGAGGCTGGTATGTGTGGCTTCATTTTTTGCTCGTCTGGCACTTTGCAACAAAACATGAAACTAAACATATGAATGTAGCTCAAAACGGATTTGTGCAAATCGCATTTCACTTCAAATCGATTTTTGGCTGTTCACACTTGCTAAATCTGATCACATTTCAATCGGAAGTGCACAAAAAAAATTGGATTTGGACTGAGTCTGAATGTAGCCTTAGACAGTCCACCAACCAGTCAATTAGTAGTTCAACCACTGACCTAGTCAACCAATGAGGTCGATTAGTGCAGAAATCCCTCCAAGTCAATTTTGAACTAGTCTGTTTTGAAAATGTATAGTTCTGCACATGCCTTTTTTTTCTTTTTTCTCTCTCTCTCTCCCAGTATAAGTGTGAACTGACGTTATGGCCTACTGTCCTTGTCCCTCAAGGTCTGCTGGATAAAACTCTGTCCTTGAATTCACCTTATTTCTTTTCAGGTCTCAACGGAACGTGTAACAGCTCCAGTATTCCTGCATCTTCATCGGAGACAACAGACTATTTATTGTAAGAACCTCTTTGTACATTGTCAAGTAGGAAGTCTTTTCACTTACCTTTTTTGTTAAAAAAAAAAAAAAAACTTGCGTTGTATAACTAAAAGAAAATTACATTAAACTTTTATGACATTTATAAAACAGTGGTGTTTTTTTTCGCTTGGTTTCCTCAACAGAAAGTACACGGTGATAAGCTCGCAAGAGCAACGTCAGACTTACAAGAATGACTTCAACGCAGAGTACAGCGAGTACCGGGGCCTCCACGCACGGATAGAGGGCATCACCCGACAGTTCACTATACTCGACTCTGAGCTCAAACAACTCCAGCAAGGCACAGACAAGTACAAGGTATCTTCATTGAAAATTCCACTCAAAAAATGCTGTGTCCATCCACGCATATGATTTACAACTCTTTTTTTTTTTTTATTAATATGCTGTTGGCCCCTACCTGATCCCAGTAGTCACGTCTTCCTCCGGAAAATGAGAAATTAAAGAGTGTGGTTGACTCATCCAGGGTCCTGCTGTAATTTTCATGTGTTGATAAATTGTAAAATGTTACTATGTTTTCCTTCCCTTGCTTCTCCCAATCTAGTCTGGGAGAGAAATGAAATAAATGACACAATCAGCTGACTGATTAGAGGCAGTAATGTTAAATAACCTGAGCAGAATGTCGTGAGGCATCATTTATTTCTCCAACACACATTCATATAGGGCTTAATGATGTCCCACTGGCTTAGGGCCAGAGTGAGAGTTATGGGGTCAGGTGACAAAACTGCCACTTACGTTTATAGATGTAAAACTGTGTTGCCAGATCTGGCTAAAAAAATTAAGCAACATGGTATGAAAAAATACAAGACAAAACAAAACAAGAAAAAAGGCAGAAACATGGGAGAAAATGTATGTAGAGTGTGTCTTGAACAGTAGGTGGGGATATTTGACAGCTGCTACTTCAGTCTTTCTTTGTGCTATAAGCGCTAATGGGATTTGGTGCGAACTGTATTTTTTTAAAAAAAGCTGGAAATAGTGACAATACATATAGAAGCAACTTCATAAATATTTTAACTGGACATAACTGTTAAATTGAGCTATTTTTACAAATTACAAACATAATTGTTGTTTAGTAAGAATGTTTAATTTTATTTTTAGCCAGTAAATTGAGCCCTGCTACTACCAAGACCCATTTTGCAATGTTTAAATGCCTTCAACAGACTTTTCTCTCAAAATCGGCACAGAAAACGGAAAGCACACTATATTAGTTGTCTAGCAATTAAAGGCTGGATATTATTTGAGCAGGTTCAGTGATCCTAGAGCTTCCTGTCAACTTGTAGGCAGAGACTGAAGAATTCATGTAAAAATATTAGACAGCATTCAAACTATTTTGCTTATGATCTTCTTACACTTTTGAAAGTACTGGATTCAAGCAAGAACCTCACTGAAAATATCTGTTTCTCCTTTTCACAGACAATCCACAATCAGATACTTGAAGAGTATCGCAAAATAAAAAAGGTAAGGTGACAGTCTCTTCCACTTTTTTTTTATTTTTTTATTTTTATTTTTTTTTGTTACTTAACACCTAGAACACTTCACGTTCAAAATACTGATCACGTTCTCTTCTTTTCTCAGACTAATCCAAACTATAGCCAAGAGAAGAACCGCTGTGAATATCTACACAACAAACTGGCACATATAAAAAAACTGATAGCAGAATATGATCAACAGCAACTTCAAAACTGGCACTAATAACAAGATTTTTTTTGTCTTTTTTTTTTTTTTTGTCTTTTTTCTTAATCTTTGTCTCCTTTGAGAAAAAGAATGAAACTCTGGATTATTTTTTTGTTTGTTTTTCTTTGCTTTTTCTGAAAACAAGTTGCTCTAATGTAAAATGCCACGAAACTGATTTCATTTTCCCCTCCATAGTGGGCCAAGTGCTCTAGTAAGGACAGTGCAGACCCATGAATATAATTTTTTTTATGGGACATGGGCATACTCTGCTATGCTAACCTGTGTAGCCTAATGCATTATGGGATTGGTTGCCAGCTCCCTTTCCTTCTCAAAGGTCTAAAAGTGTGAAAGAAAAAAACGTTCTTTGAAGATCTTTTCCTGGCTTTCCGAACAGGGATGACCAACACCCATACCCAGATTCTCATAGTTTTAAGGTTTAGAAAAAGGAAAACAAAAAAAAAAAAATTAAATGGACATTTTTTTTTTCTCTACGTACTAAAATGGAAGGTCCTAATGATAAACTATATTTTATTTTCTTTTATATTTATTTTTTCTTCTTTTTTGTCTTCCATAGGGATACATCAGTCCGATTATAATTTCACACTTGAGTGCTAAACATCTTGTCTCATCCCTTTGGTCTTTATTTCCTAATCAGTCAGTATTTTATGCAAAAGCTGCCTTAGATTTCAAGAGATCCCTATTGCAGTACACCTTTCCCCATTTTTTTTTTTTTTCTTTTTTTTTTTTTTTTTTTTAGAGAGTGCTGTAGTGTCTGAAATAGCACTATCTGGCTCCTTTGTGCAATGCGCTACACCACGTGCAATGGACATGAATCGGATGCCTATCTGAGGGAGATCACCGTCTGTTTAGAGGCTTTGACAGTATCAGTATTAAGCGACGGCCATGGTAAAGCTCCATACGGATAAACTTGCCATTCCAGAAGTGAGGGTAGCGCTTCGGTATCGGCACATTTTTGCAATATTACATGCTTTTGACTGAAAAATATTGCTTTATCACAACCCTCATCATATTATTGAATCATGAATCAGGTGTGGTTGTAAAAAGCGTAGGCATATCTTGCAAAATTGTGCCTCATGTGAGCCGTGCGTCATCCCTCAGGTATCTACAGTAATCCAGTATTGCTGGTTGTGAGTGTGACGGTAACATATCACGTTTGCGGCCAAACTTACTTGGTATTCTTCCAGAAAATTGTGATTGTATCCCTTTAACGTAGCCCTGTGGTGTTTCCAATGGGCTGGTTGGTGAAGAAAACACAAAATGGCAGAAACGCAACCTTCGCTCACTGTCTGAACCCTTTAGCAATTCAATGCTTGCCTGAATACTGAGTATTTGTGAGGGGTTTGACCATTTCAGACAGTATTTTCATTACGAGATGACTGTTAAATACCATCAAGGCATCTCATCGTGGAGGATCCATTACAAACCTCTGACGTGCTCCTCACATTTCTGTGGCACCCGCCTCGTGCAAGCTCGACCACAAGTTGCTCATCTGTCAGGTCCTGTTGAAGCATCAGTTGTACTTCTGATATCTGAACTCTTTTTATGTTTAAATATTAAAATTCAGCACTTTGCTCAGCTTCTTGCTGTTACTTACCTGGGTTTTGTTGCAAGTACACACTTGCCATGTCTGTCTGTGTATGCATGCTTTCTGACTGTTGAAGACATAAAAAGGGTAAAGGCCAGTGTTTAGAGCCGTTTTACACTGCTGTTTAATGTTCAAGAGCATTTGAAGCCAAATATTTATCAAATTCCCCCCAATTTACCTGGACTGCATTAGTTTAGTGTTGCGAGTTTAGGAGCGCAATTACAATTTTAATAAAGCCAAATTAAAATCTTCTGAATTGATCGTTTAAAAGCAACTAAAAATAAAACAATTCTCAATCACAAATTTACTAGGTAAACCCCAAACATTTAGTCCTGAGAATTATTTTTTTTTTTAATCACGGTCTTTTATGTTACCCGAAGAAACAGTCTGAAAATGCTGCAAACAATTCAACGACGACTATGAATGACGTTTGTTTGGATTTGAAACTGCTACGATTCTTCGAACAATGTCAAGACAACCGGGGGAAACGTGCCAAATGACCTGTTGTATAGGTTTGCTTCAGATGAAATATGTTGCTGTTTTAACAAAACAGAAAAATAAAGGGAGTGGGAGGAGCTTTGGGACGAAGGTTTGCGATGTCAACGCTAAAACCCAAAGCGCGCTTTTTGAAATAACAAGGGACTGGGACTGAAATTTATCTTGGTATTTCAATAAAATTCTTGGAAAACTTGCCTCTTATTCTGATGTTTTGTTTTTGTGTCCAAATAATTTTTATGGTCCTGCTTGGAAATTTGAATTTATAAATTGGAAAAGTAGCTTATGACATCAGGTGCATTCAAGTCACTTTCGTTGGAGCCAGATGGCGATGTACCTTCTTTAAATTAACTACGCAAAAATACAGCAAGGTTTTTAAACTCTACTTCTATAAAATGAAGAACAAAGAGTGTGGATCAGGTGTGCTTTGCTTTGTTTTAAATTAATTTGAGGCCACTGTAAATTTTGTTACATATTATATTGTTATCATTATACTATTATATTTTGTGCAGGCAATTAGCTTATTTTGTTATAAATAAAAGCCTGACAATGTCACTGCAAAATGCCTATAGAGGCTATGAACGTGACATCACAGTAGGCGGGAGTCACTGCGGTTACACCCACTGAGTGGCAGCGCTGGTGTTCAGCTTGAATGCCGTGAAAACACAAAACGCATCTAAAATGGGAACAATCTTTGTGATTGACTGTACACAATGGATTCAACAAGAAATTGGAGCTACAGACTGCCGAAAGCTACAGAACAAAAAAGCAAATGGGTTGCTACTATTTACAGAAGTGTCTTTCCTGGGATTCAGTAATCTTACAGTCCCCCAGACTTTTTAAAGTGGCGGTTCTCCAAAATTAAATGTTAAAAGCTTTTCATACTTTGGTATGAATAATAATTATTTTAATCATTTTTATCATAATGTCCTATTTCTATCGTAAGCCTACACTAAGCATTTTGTCATGTCCCTGAGGCACTTCACTGATTGGTACTGAGAAAAAATATTTAACAAAATGTGCGGCCTATAATTTTTGGCAACATTTGTTACTTTCTTGTGAAAAATATTTTTTTTTTTTTTTTTTTTTAAATAAAAAACACTAAAGTATAATAATTTATAGTTCCACCCATATGTGACATCATTTACCAGAAATTACATCATCAGATCTCTTTAACAGTGGTAAAGAAGATGGTAAGTAATATATTTATACATATTTTTGAGGAGTATTATAGTCAGGGAATGTACTGTCATGCTTTACTCAACCCCGTCACATAAAATTAAGATAGAAAATGATTATTTTTCAAAATTTTATTTTAATCCATAAGTATATACAATGTACTTATTTCATTGCTTCAGTATATGGTCTACTCTCCTACACTACAAGAGGAGCAGTGGCCATTTTGTGCAAAAAAAAAAAAACTTAACCCTGTCATATCTGTACATTTCTCATTGTTTCGGGGTTGGAAATTTGTGACAGGGTTGAGTTTTTCACTTGTGTATAATTTTATAAATAATAAAGTTATGGTTTCAGGAAAGATATACTTACCAAATCATGACATCTCAATTTTATTATAAATGGAATATTTGATGTAATGTGTCCATGTAAACATTTAAAAGCATCCAATGTCAGAAACTGCATCAACATCAGCAGCAGAAAGACTGTGCTGTCCATGCAAAGAAGAGCACAAAATGAGAGATCAAATTTAAAATTGAAGACTAAGTCTCCCTTCAAACTGGTTTCAGTCTTATACCCCGTCACACTAGTCTCAACCTTGTCTCATTAATATTTTTGGTAAAAACATAGAAGACAGTTGCTGATTACCACCTGACATGTTAAGGACTAACACAATAAAACATTTTCACAAAAATAAAGAGACCAGAGACTCCATCTTTATTGCCTGAGGTGGGAAAATATGATTTGTTGGAGTTTTGATATGTGTCTAATTCTGTGGGGTATTTAGAAAATTACATGATTTAAAAAAAAAAAAAAAAGTTAAATAAATAAAAAAATATTACAGAATCCCAGGAATGACCCAGAAACAACTGGAATCCAGGCAGCAAACGTTACCATTTAGCGTCAGATATGTTGGATTTGGGGGTAAAATTATACCCTGGGTCAAATATTGTATTGACAACTCATCAATTGAATATTTACCATCTTATATTCTATGTAACTGACAAACCTCTGGCTTGTCAATCACTGTCATGATTGGCCAAGAGGGCCAATCCGCGTACGTTTCTCACAAGGAACGTAATGGCAGTGATTGACAAGCCAGAGGGCCAGTCGTTTATGCGATGATCACACAAACGATTGGCTGATGTTTTTAAGGCCCTACCTCGTGCACAGATGATGTATATTAAAGGTGCCCAAGAATGCTTTTTTAAAAGATGTAATATAAGTCTGAGGTATCTCCTGAATGTGTCTGTGAAGTTTCAGCTCAAAATACCCCATAGATTTTTTTTTTTTATTATTTTTTTTAACTGCCTATTTTGGGACAACATTAACTATATTAACTATACACTGATTTTGTCAGCGCCGTCCCTTTAAATGGCGTGCTCCCTGCCACACGAGCTCTCGACTATATTACAGTGCATTTACAAAGTTCACACCGCTAATATAACCCTCAAATGGATCTTTACAAGATGTTCGTCATGCATGCTTCGAATTATGTGAGTAAAGTATATATTTTGATGTTTACGTTTGATTCTTTATGAGTTTGAGACTATATGCTCTGTGGCTAACGGCTAATGCTACACTGTTGGAGAGATTTATAAAGAATGCAGTTGTGTTTATGAATTATACAGACTGCAAGTGTTAAATAATGAAAATAACGATGGCTCTTGTCTCCGTGAATACAGTAATAAACAATGGTAACTTTAACAACATTTAACAGTACATTAGCAACATGCTAATGAAACATTTAGAAAGACAATTTACAAATATCACTAAAAATATCATGTAATCATGGATCATGTCAGTTATTATTGCTCCATCTGCCATTTTTCGCTGTTGTTCTTTGCTGGCTTACCTTGTCTGTGTACAGATCCAGATGTGAATACTGCCTTTCCTTGTCTTATGCCTTGAACATGAGCTGGCATATGCAAATATTGGGGTCATACATATTAATGATCCCGACTGTTACGTAACAGTCTGTGTTATGATGAGATCCGCGTGTTTTCCGGAAGTCTTTTAAAAAAAATGAGATTTATATAAGAAGGAGGAAGCAGCGGGGTTTGAAACTCAATGTATGTCATTTCCATGTACTGAACTCTTGTTATTCAACTATGCCAATATAAATTCAATTTTTGATTCTAGGGCACCTTTAATATTATTACTTTCAGTGCACCTAATAAATATTCTTTTATCAGTTAGTAAAGACAGTTTCAAGTAATATTGCAAAAATGTATAAAACAAAACATCCTCTATAGCACCTTTAATGGGAAAATTAGCAACATTTTCATAATATCTAATAATTAATAGGAATAATGATATATTATTTATTTCGCTATTCACTTGTTGTGTCTCCTGCAATGCCGGATGAACATGATTTAAGTCCTGGTGTCCTCTACCGAGGTCATGTATGAAATCAATGCCCTGTTTTGTAACAGAAAGTCATATTTTGATCATAACATTTTCCTGAGATGTTGATTTATAACAAACAATTTAAAAAATAATCCAATTTAAATGGTAATTACAAAATATTATCATATTTCCATAAGAGTGCTAAATTTGATCACTAAATTAATTAAATCTATTTTATGTTTTAAACAAGCAATATTGAAGTCTCTGCGGTCACAACTTTAACATGTTAATAGTTTCTGTAAATAGTTTTGGGATAAATCTTGCCATTTTTGATATTTCTCAAGGCAGCTACAACTGAGGAAAAACAACAAAATTGCTCCACGGCATAACACATGGTTAAGGGGGAAAATAATTCAATTTGGTCAACTGCGTCAGATATCAACTCCATCAGGTTTTATGTCTGATGGATGACAAGTGCTCCTAAAAAGTCTGTATAATGTGATTTAATGTTTTTTTTTTTTTTTTGCATATGGGGAATTCTTCTAATGTTGTTTCATGATTCTGTTTATATTTGGCCCCAGCTGGACCTTTATCAACTCCATCAGTATTTGTCAACTCCGTCAGTATTTAACACCATCAGGTGAAGTTTTTTGTTAGTCTTTAAATAAATGTCTTATTCTTTTTTCAATTTATTGTGTAAAAATGATAAAACATCAATTGAACTACATGATATTATGTTTCATTTACCTAGGGCTGTAGTCAAGTCCACCTTTGTCGAGTCCAAGTCAAGTCCAAGTCCAAAAGGTTCGAGTCCAAGTCAAGTCCGAGTCCAAATGAGACAGTCAAGACAGAGACAGAAAAAAAAGAATCCTCTTCAAAACCTTCGTACATAACTATTGATAATTTATGTGATGTGAGAGACAGCATATCTTAGATTCTAAAATAATAATTTTGCATTATTATTTTTTGCATTATTACATTTTTAAATTCTCTACAACTGTGGTTCCCAAACATTTTACAGTCGCGTACACCCTGAGGCATTTATCATTCTTCTGTATACACCTTCTCTTCCACTTAGACTGCTGCAATCACACCTTTAATTGTCCATTAAGGGACAATATTTTCCCCTTTAAACTGATTGTGCATTACAGTGCTTTTTTTTACCTCTATAAATACCTTTATAAAATAAATCAATGTTTTAAATTAAAAATGTCCAAAAGAAAAATAAGCAATGATGTTATAATGTGTGATACTTTTAAATTGAACTAAAACTGCCACTAGGTGGCGGTAAGTCACTGTCTTAATGAGTGAGTCATCGAGTCATTCAATTCATTCATTCATTCATTCAGTAACGACACAAGTGGATGTATTTTTGAAAGGGTAATTGAATAATTGACTCTCATGGTTTTTTACACAGCCACAGATTTGTTCACAAAACATCAATATGAATCGCAGTTCTGCTGTGGCTTTTGTTTGAACTAGACATGCGCTGATTTCAATTTTCTTGGCTGATTCCGATTTCCGATTTTTGGATAGTGTGATCTGCCGATACCTATTTTTGCCGATTCTGATTTTCTTTCTAAGAACTATAATTGACAGCATATACAAACAAAAATCTACCTTTCTTCAACACAAAGTTTTATTTTCATAAAAAAAGTAAAACTCAGTAATAAAATAAGAACAAATAAAAAATTCCAAACAGCAAATAAATGCAATAGAATAGAGAGCAATGAAACTAAGTTTTTCAGGTTAAGTAGGTTTTTATTTAGATAAGAAATACTACAGAAATTAAAGTAATCAAATGTAAAATAACACATCCACGTTGGTTACCTTAATTTCTGTATTTTTTATTGTAAATATTAAATACAGACTTATTCAGTCAAGAGCAGAAAGGGATTTTCTTTGTCTTTTGTTCTTTAAATAACATGTCAGACAGCAGCAGGAATATTGGACTGCTGTCCCTTTAAGAGTTGCGTTCTCTTAGCTATTTAACGATACAAAACTGACTGTGTTTATCTGAATAATTGCCAAGACGAGCATTTTGACATAATTTTGTATGTATTTAATATTTTAAGTGCATTAAGCCACTCATTTTGGTAATTGTGACTCTGTTTGACTTCGGTCTCTGTTTGAGACTAAGCGTGGCTTATTCGCGTGATCAGTGGTGCGCGCGCTTTCGGTGTGAGCGCGAAACCTGCAGGAACCGGAGCGAATGAGACGAGTGAGAGAGAGGAGGCGCCCGCGCGAGTGTGTGTCACTTCACCGTGAGAGAAGAGAGCGAGAATGCGCAGCTGACGTTACTGCCTGTGCCGCTGGTAACAAAAAAGATCGGCTCGGAATCGGTAAGAAGTGAGACTGAAAAACTGGACTCGGTCGAGAGCAATTAGGACTTGTGGCGAGACCAATGACCAAGTCCGAGACAAGTCCGAGTGCAAATATCACAACAGAAAAACGTCTCGAGTCCGGACTCGAGTACTACAGCACTACATTTACCTAAGAACATTGGTGATACATGTTTAATATTAAAGCAGAACTAAGCAAGATTCGCGAAGCTCCCCCTACAGTTTCCTTCAGTGAATCACACTGTCGTAAATACTCCAAGCGCAGCTCTGGACTACAACGACTACAACGCTCACCAGCGCAGTAGTTTTGCAAATACAGTACAAGAAAGAGGAGGTGGGTAATTTGCAAATACAGTACACTCGATGGAGGTGGGTAATTTTCGAAATTGTCTTATAAAGACATAATATATACATTGTTTTTGAATTACCGTAAAGCATTTTGTCACTCTCGCGTGAACGTGAACATGAGGCGAGATTGTGTCGGGTTGGTGCAGCTCAACTTGCAAGTGCTGTTTTCTGGTGTACGTTAGACGTGCCAGAGGGGGTTAGTGCACACCTCAAACACACCACTACAAATCAATTAACCATCGTAAGGACTTAGAAAACTATTTATGAAGGTAAAAAAAAGTTACTTAGTTCTGCTTTAAAAGGAGGGAGGAGAATTAAGGAATTTAGGAACTGGATTGTTCATAATAGTGTGAAAACAGCAAAAGAGAATGTATTTTATGACTTAGCTCATTTACTAAACACCAATATACATAAGACTGACGGAGACACAAATGAAGATATGAAGTGAATAAACATTCATTTTTAGAAATAAATATTTCCTAAAAACATGTTCCCTTACATGGTTCATTATCTTGAGACCTTTGTCTACAGAAATATCATTTTTTAATAATGTAGTGTTTGATTTGTATAGTGTTGTCTAGCGTTCAAAGCTTTATGCATTTCCCCGCCGTAGAAATCAGGTAAATATAAATGTGAGGAAACCCGGTTCCTGGCCACATGCCAATGTCCATGAACCACTGCTTCTTTGGTAAGTCGTATGGAACACTGTCGAGTCTCACTGTCTTTAATTTAAAAATTATAATTGTTTGTTTCACTTCCATTATTAAAGCCAGTCATGTTGCATGAAGTTTTGCCACTCGACTCAGTCCGGCTGTGAGAGGGTGTGTGTGTTCCGGCGGGAAAGTGACGTAAATGCATACCCACTGACACGCCCCCAACTCGTAAACTCTCTCTGTTGTTAACTAATGCATAGACAGTTCACTCAATAACCACTAGATGGTAGCACAAGTTCTGTTTTTGATCAAGTTGTTGTAGTGCCTTTATTTACAACCAGTGGCTCAGTTTATCTGCCTAAGTATGACTCTACATCTGTTTGGAAAATATCATAACGTGTAATGCACTTATTCTAGTAGCTTTCTGTGCCTTGTTTGGTACTCAACCCCCTGTAAACACATCCATAACAAATGCTAAACTGAGTAGAAGGCACATTTGGATGCATACTATAAGGGAAATGTCATGTGTGAAATCCTCAGCTGCCTTCATAGTGCTTCGTTTGGATTCACGCCTCTACGTTGGCCTCAATTTTAGGAGAGCTCGAGGAGAGTCAGTGAGTTCAGTTTGGCACCGCGCCAGACTCTCGTTCCTGGCTCATTTGGGTCTCTCCCTGCCCCTGTCCTCGTTCATCCCGTTACGACACACCGAACCCCCTGACAGTTGGAAGACGCCCTCAAGATTTAAGACTTTCCTTCCTGTTTGCTTAGGCCCGCAAATTGCACTCTAATGTCCACATTTACATTCCCCTCAAGATTTTGGGAATGTAGCCGACTTTTAATATAGCTTCGAGTCCATGATTAGAATGGGTTTGCTGTTCATATACAAGCTGTTTGTCGCTGGTTGGATGTAGAACAACAACTTTCAGGGAGTGTTGTGGTGTTTATTGCTCTGTGCAGTAATTCAGTAGCCTATCTCAACATCATCTCAGGGAGTGTAAGAGCTGGAATGCTTAAAAGACTTTAATACGCCTTGATTCATGTTGAGAAAGCCACAATCTGAATCAGAAATGTACTACAGAAATTAATACAGCAACACCAACAGGTCCCTGTCCTGTAAATTTTAGGAAGTCTGATTGATTTTAGCAAATAGTTCATTCAGTTCAGTTAAAAAAAAAAATTGATTAATCTGATGTTTCCAGAAGAAGTCAGTGTTGTTTTAGTATTATTTATATATTACAGCTTTTATTAATGTTTTTATATATTTTTATTTTATTTTGATATATATTAATTTTAAGTTTTAGTAATGGTATGTGCTTTTGTCCTTTTTTAATATTAATACACTAAAAAAAGGTTCTATATAGTACTAAAAGTGGTTCTTTGGCTCGTAATCAAAGGGAAACCACTTTAAGTGCTGTATGGCACCAAATCTTGTTGCTTTCAGTGGTTTTTCAGTGGTTCTTCAGCGGTTCTTTGGAATGACTGAGGTGCTATATAGCACCGCTACCGTATACAGAACCTGTTAAGCCCCTTTAAAGGTTCTTTATGAACCAAACAACCACTGTTGGTGCTGTTTAGCACCATTTTTGTTGAAGAAATAAAATGCAATATGGCACCTCTTATGAGTTCTACATAGCACCATTTGGCAAAGGCGCTGTAGAGCACTTTTAAAGACATGGTGCTACATTGCACCAAAAGTGGTTCCCTTATGATTTTGAGCCAAGAACCACATTTAGTGCTATATAGCACCTTTTTTTAGAGTGTATTTTGCTTTTATTTTAGTAATTGTAGTAGGCCTACTTAAACTAAAATTACAAATGATGACTTTAAAAAGTTGAAGTTAATCTAATATTAATTTTTAGTAAATGAAATATACATTTTTAATCATTTTAGTTATCAACAAAACACTAGAGTAGAGAATGATTTTAGTTTAATGCATTCCAGTTCAGTTCCAGTCACTCTAAATATGTCTGTGCCAAATTTTCATTTGTAATCTGACAGTAGAATTGGAAAAATATTTTTTTATTAAATAGATCAAGCAATGTCAAATATACACAGCCATATCTTGACCTAAAACACGTGCACAGCTCACAGATTTACTTTAGATTTGTTTCTGGTATTACAAGAATTGTGTATAAGAATTGTTTTTACAGTAACTAACCATGATTACTATGGTTATTATGGCATAAATTGCAGGATTGAAGAAATTGCCTTGACAAGTTCAAACTGCTCTGCTTGCTTGATATTGTTACTGCATGATTTCCCCACTATTACAAAATTAAATTAATAATAATAATAATAACATTTTGACACCTAAGATGCAACATTATTAGGACCAACATTTGATCCCAAATTATCTAAAGATATTTTCTGAGCATTTTTTTCAGGGCCTAATACCATAAAACGCTTATAGACTGATCTCTGCGAGAAAAAAAAAAGGGGGGGGGGGTGGCATGTTGTACTTTATAATAACGTTGTCTCTGTTCTCAAATCTTGACAAAAAAACAATAAAAATGATAACTTAAAAGACAAAATATTAGCTTCACTTCACCTTTTCACACTGCATTTGAAAGTAACGGCCCAGCAACTGATCCTGATAGTAAACATGAGTTCTTCACATTCTGCACATGTGCTGGGGGGGGAAAATGGTACATCCCGCCCAGTCAACGGTTATTGGCACCGGCATCCTGATTCAAACTGCCCGGTTAATTGTTGATCCGTGTCATCGTTACCCAGCCAATGTGAGAGAGTTGTCGAGGAGAAATCCCCGCCGTTTGTGTGTCAGAGAACAGACGCCTCGCCCCTCTAGTTTTATACATACCGATTTCCACGGTCCCTTTCGTTTCGGTTTTGTTGGTACGACCTGCGGACTACACACGCACGCGCGAATCGTTCATGTGAGTCGGATTTTTTTAACGAATCAGTTTCCCGTTTCCCAGTACCGGTGTGAGCGATTTGTCAACGGATTGGGCGTTCTGGAAACGGCTAATTAAAACGTACAAAAACTTTTTCACTCATGATATGTAGGATAAATGCATATGAGGCATCAGTGCCCATTTGATGACGTAAAAGACTCGTTTGAGCTCATTCCGTGAAAAGAACCTTTCGATAGAACCGATTCACTGAAATGAATCGGAGTTCCACACATACACACTCGGGCGCATTTTTTTCATTCGTGAGCCGGTCAAGATGGCGGCGGCACTGCCGAGACGGAGCAGCCGCTCGGCTTAATCGATAATTTTCTCTAAATCACCGGGGTAGATCGGATCCAAATCGACCAAATCTTGCGGCACAACTTTGTGAAATCACCCCCAACCTGCGATATTCAACGTGAGGTCCTATCGCGTTAAACCGGCTGTTTTTTCCACGGAAAATGCTCTTACTCTAGTTTGTGTCTCGTCCATTAGCTGTATTGGGGAGAATGGGAGAAAAGCTGGAGTTAAAACTGAAGTCGCCGGTCGGAGCCGAAGCTGCAGGCTACCCGTGGCCCTTACCTGTATATGTAAGTATTTTCCGTCTTATTGTTTTAATATAAACCGAAACCAACACCGGGATTCCCTTGTGATCAGGCGAAGTGGGTCATCTAAGGTAGAGAACAACGTATCAAAACGACTACATTGTATTGTGTGAATCGTCTCATTATTGTTGTTTTGGCTTTTTAGCGTGCTTGTTTCAATGTTAGTGTTTTAACAATCGCTTACAACTGGGACACAAGAGTGTCAATACATTCTTAAGTGTTGGATACCCTTAAGCATGTATATGTTCATAAATGTGCTCAGTAGATCACTAAATACTAGTTAGACCTGAAACGACATAGCTGGTCGTGCTATAAAAAGACTAAATATGTTTTAACCTCGAATAATATTATATTTGAATAGTAGGAAACACACGGACTGTGTGTAGCCTGCTGACCCAGTTGGCCATCTCATACAGCGGTTGTGTCTCTAATTCTAGCGAGCTGTCTACCTAGGCAGCATGTTTATCCTTAAATGGCAGTTCGAATGCGATTTAACTGTAAACTGTTTGAGTCTGCCACATTTTTTTTTTTTTTCAAATTATGTCAGGGACGCTTTCTAGTTGCCCATAACATCCGTAAACTCGCTTGTCTCTTAATCATTGACTCAAGCGAATACAGAAACAAATTGTATATTAAATTCAAAATGACACTTAGAACAGGGCGTATTGCTTTAGTAGGTCAAACCAATGAAATGCTGCATCACATTCCTCACTCGAATACTATCGGTTCGTGCTGTTGTCAGCCTTTGAAGGAAGGAAAGCAGTCACGAGCTTCAGTGAACTAAGTAGGCAGCTCATTAGAGTTTGAGACAGAGCCGCTAACCAAAACCTGCCATAGCGGATAGTGTGTATAACACTTATTCATTTACACCAGAAACATAGTTATTCACGAACAAATTGTTTTAATGTACAATAATGCACTCACACGACGATTTTCATGACTCTGTATCCAACGAATGTTTACAGATACTGGAATTCACGCTAGCCGTCATGCTAACAGTCAGATAGCAGGGCTAGCTAACTTTATCGCTTTTTACCCAACACCAACAGTCGTCAAACTCTAGATAACTTAAACGGTGTTAATGCGTGTCAGAAGAGTGTGTGTAGATAACTGTAGTGGATACATTAGGGTGTAATATGCATCGTGCCGGCTAAATATCGCACGAAGGGTGTTAAACAAAAGGCGAGTAGTGCACTCAGGCGAGAGGACAGCATCTCCATATTGTTAGTGAAATTTATTGAAAAATAGCTCTTAATTGTGTCCTGTAACGTATCTTAACCTTTTCACAATTTATATGTTTCCTTCACAATATTTGGCGGTTCTGTGATTCTAGTATGGTCCATTTATAGCATATGGGGTCTTTTGAAGTATTGAATACTACTCTGGAAGTGTCAAATTTGTCACTGTCGGCTTAAAATGTGCTTGCTCAATTGGCAGCACTTGCACTGGGATAGTGGTTTATTTTGGTTACCATCTGCATACACCATGAAAGGGAGGAAAAAGTCATAATGAAACCCATATAGCTGACATTTCTTGAAAAACAAGCTAGTATGCAAGATTCTTTAGGAAGTTTGGCAATAACTGACTTTTTAGTTTCTACTAGTGGGTTGTAAAACTTGCTGGACTTGAAGATTGAGTTTTCCAGATATTGAAGATATCCAGCAGCATATTTACATTATTATTGAAGCTTGCTAACTATTAATATTATTATTGCTCATTCACACAGGAGTTGGGTTAGCTATATAGTTAACATACTACTAAGTAATAAATAAGTATTTGGTGCACAATTCATCCTGTACTGTTGTACTAAAAGCAAGAATGCTACCTCATCTTTTTCTAAAGCCCAAAGTGTACTTAATTTTATTACATGTGCACTAAGAAGTTTCGGCATTGTCCAGTGTTTCGCTATTTTTCTTCAGAAGTTATGACAGATAAAAATGTCTTTTTACTTCGTTTTTTTTTTAATTGGAGATTTTTACTGAATCACAGTGCAATCAGATGATTCCCAAAATGAATGACTCTTGTGAGCGATTCTTTTTAGAAAATCAAAAATATTTACAGCTTGACCAGTGTAGCCTGATTCCTGACACAAATGACTCTTATGAGCTGTTTCTTCTTAGTGAATCAAAAATATATATGCAGCATAACCTGATTCACAGAAAAAGCAGGCTTCGCAGGTATAATATGCTGATGAGGACATTTACATCACATGTAGGATACATGTAGAAACCGAAGTACACTTTGGGCTTTTATAACAAGATGTGGTTTTCACCTCTTAGAAGATAAATCTGAAATAAACTAAACTGTATATTGGCATTGAATCAGGGGTGCAAAATATTTAGAGTTGCGAATAGAAACTTAATGGCTCTTAAAATGCTTTTAGAATGCATTAGCATCCGCATAGCAACGCCCTGGCAACCACCTGGAACACCCTAGCATCATGGTGGCAAATTTTTATTTTTTATTTTAAAAATGTATTCTAGTTTCTATGACTGTTGTTCCATAAATTACATCATAAAAGGCTTGTTCATATCATCCATTCTGAGTCAGACACCGTTCTTCTGTCTTTATTGTTTCTGAAAGCGTTATACAGTCATTGCACATGTACAGTAATCATAACACACAGATTCCACACTATGATTAATCCAGTGATGCTGAGCTGCTCAACCGGTTTGTGGGCAGAGACTCCCCCATAAAACACACGCATGCACGTAACGCATGTATGTTCGTAAAGTCCTTGTGTCATCCATTTTTTTTTGCTTTTCTCACACCATCAGGGTTGTCAGCGCTGCTTCGGTCATAGACGGAAGTGGGGGGGCAGATCAAAAGGCTGTGGTTTCCACAGAAACGTCTGTCTCATTTGTCCCTCCCACCAGTTAATATACTAGGGCTCATGCTCTTTTTACACAAACCGAGAATGTGGGTTTCTCAGAAGCGCGGGTTATTTTCAGAGCTGCTGCATCACTGAAAACTCCAGTCTCTTTCATTTGTCATTCAGCGTGCCCTTTCTAGTAGTGTAGTAGTTGTGACCTCAGTAGTTGTGACTCTTACTGTCTTGCTTGGCCTCAGATGACTTCCGTCTTTGACTTTAGCTGATAAGGGATTGATGCCACACCTACTGAGAGCCATATTTCTGCCCTGCTGTTGGTTAAACAGAATTGCAGAGCACCAGCGATTGGCAAGCTGCAGACGTGCCTTGCAAATTTGTTTAGGGAGGGGTGGATTCTCTTAATTAGGTAGTCTGGGTGGTGGTTATCCACATGCACTGTTGATTTAGACTTCCCCTAAAGGAAAAGTTCAACCAAAAATGTATCTTGTCATGGCTTATTCACCCTTGTGTCATTCCAAACTCGTGTCATTCCAAACTCATATAACTTTCTTTGTGAGGAACACAAAAGGAGATGTTTGGCAGAATGTTCATGCTGCTTTTTTCACAGTGAAAGTGAATGCAGAGGGAAGCTCCAAGAAAAGTGCTTCCCGTTGCAACCACACCAATATTACCGATACCACCTTGTGGTGGGGGATATTGCATGTAAGGCCCTGTATACGCTTGGTAAGATGCGTTTTGGTCGATCTAAATACAAGTGTACGTTAAATACAGGTGTAAAACCAGGTCTAAAATGTTTTGATCCTGTCCACTTTCGACCCCTTTCAGAAGTAGTTGAAAACACATTCAACTGGGTTGCTTTCGAAGTGTAAATGCTCATGGGGTTGAATGTGTTCGAACAGCCACAGAAGTCCGTAATTCATAAACATTGTGTAGCACGCTAGCCAGACGGGATTTGTATTTTGTCAACCGAAGACAGATGTTTGGTTTGAAGATAAAAAAACGTATCAAGCACAATGTTTTCTCACCATTCTTGATTTCTAATGCGCACTCACGGCATGGTCTTGGGTCTGTCAGAGCAGAAGCTCTTTGTATGTTTTTCTGTCATCTCCTGTCGCGTTCATATGTAAATAGCTTGAGCTTGTTTAATCCACTAGATTGAAAGAGCTTAAAAATCCCATACATTTACCCACCTTAGACCCTCCCCTCGAAGAAATCAGGACAGAAGTAGTTGAAAGTGGTTAAAAGAGATGGATTAAAACACCAGGTGTAAACCGGTGCTTCCCACACATAGACTTTACTTGGGCGGGCCGCCCACGTATAATAATGGCCGCCCAAGTATATTTGGAGACACATTTTTGCTTTTATTATTTTTATCCTCTTATACTTTTATATCCGCGCAAGATAATGAAACCATCCACGATCAATAAACTAGTAGTTTCATAGCTGCTCGTTACGTGTGCGTCAGAACTTTTTACATGAATTTGACATTCCCACAGGCACTGCATTTTGCAAAGTCACTAGGTGGCGCTGTTGTGCGTTCTACATGCTCGCGCAACAGCGCTTCAGTCTGCTTCAAAGTGATTCTCAATCAATGAAAAGCGCAGATTTATGCCAAGCTATTGCTAATGAACTCAAGTTGGTGTCTACTTAATGGCCTTTATATAAAATGTTTTAGACAATTGTAAGAATCTGAAGGATCAGCCTGCAATAGTACAGACATTTCAAAATAAGAGTACCTTTGTATTTCGGGCTTGTTTATAATTAAAAGTCACACGCTAAGTTTTTTCTTTTTCTTTTGGCCATTATTGGTATTTTGGTTAAGTGAAATCTGACTATTGCTGCACTGTGCTGCGACCTTGCAGCTCATGCTGTATATGGAAGCAGAGCAGATGATTTCTGTTTAATTGTAGAGTCCATTGTCCAACTGAACTAAATGTTTTTTATTTCTATTAAGAAAAAAAAAAAAGTGAAACGGCAGTGGGGTTGGTGCCACTGTGGGCAAGTAATGTAATCAGCCTGCAATAGTACAGACATTTCAAAATAAAAGTACCTGTGTATTTCAGGCTTGTTTATAATTAAAAGTCACATGCTAAGTTTTTTCTTTTTCTTTTGGGCATTATTGGTATTTTGGTTACACAATAAATTGTATTTAATTTGATTTCCATTTAATTCATAGTACATTATTGTAAGAACATTATTTGACACACACATTATTCATTATATAAATTTTACTAGTAAAATCTGTGTCCCATTCACTGAGAGAGACACTATATGACAGCAAGGAGAACATAGGAAAAGGTGAACCATTTAAATGCTTTAATTATGCATAATTTACAATGCATAATATTAGTATGTAATTAAATATAATATGCTATGTAATTAAAATTAATTTCAATAAAAAAAAATACTGTTAAAAATCACACATTATTTGTTTGTCACATGTAGTAGACGATTTTTTTGCCGTGGGTAATAGGAGGATTTTTCGCCCGGCTACCACCGCAAGTATATTTCAAACCTGTGGGAAGCACTGGTAAACGGATGTGTCTCCCTCGTCTTCTTGTGATCTGATCGACAAAAATGCATCTTAAAGGAATGGTTCACTCAAAAATGAAAATGATCCCATAATTTACTCACCCTCATACCATCCTAAGTGTATATGTCTTTCTTCTTTCAACTGAACACAATCGGGGTTGTAAAAAATATCCTGGCTCTTCCTAGCTTCATAATGGTGGTGAACATGGGGGCTTGTTTTGAAGCCCCAAAAAATGCATCCATCCATCATAAATATAATCCATATGGCTCCAGGCCTTCTAAATGGAAAGTGATGCATTTTTGTAAGAAAAATATTCATGTTTACAACTTTATGAACTAATAATAACTGGCTTCTGGTAACGGCCGTACGCGAGTCTAGTTCCGGTTGAAGAGTGACCTCTAACCCGAAGCATTATGTATTGACGAACACGGAAGCGCAGAGGATAGAGCAAAACAAAACACCATTCATGAATTGGAAGTCTAAAACAAGATTTTTTTTTAAGAGAAATGTTGGAGGAGCTTGACTTTGTTGCCCAGCCCTATTTGTTTGAACCATGAGAGCCGTCTACTCTCAACTAAGCTTACACTACTCCTATGTCATACGGCCGCTACCGGAAGCTAGTGATTACAGTTTATAAAGTTATACTTATGGATATTTTTCTTACAAAAACACATCACTTCACTTCAGAAGGCCTTTAATAACCCCCTGGAGCCGTATGGATTAATTTTATGATGGATGGATGTGCTTTTTTGGGCTGCTAAAAAAAAAAAAAAAAAAAGCTTGGAAGCACCAGGATATTTTTTAATATAACTCTGTGTTCAGTTGAATGAAGAAAGACACACACGCATAGGATGGCTTGAGGGTGAGTAAATTATGGGATCATTTTCATTTTTGGGTGAGCCACTATCAATATGTAGGGTAATGAATTTGCTTTTAATTGCGTATTTACTTTTCACTTTCAAATTCATGCATACTCTGTGAATAGGGAGCGGCGGTACTGATCACACATTTTACAAGATAAAATGTCAATGACGCTCAGGATCTATTGCGTACCAAATTCTCCAAGATCGTCTTGTCAGTCATTTCTCCCTAATCTCGTCATGTGATAAGTGAAATCTGACTCCTGCTGCACCGTAGTGCGACTCTGCAGCTCATGCTGTATATGGAAGCAGAGCAGATGATTTCTGTTTATAATTGTAGCGTCCATTGTCCAACTGAACTAAATGTTTTTTATTTCTATTAAGAAGTGGGGTTGGTGCCACTGTGGGCAAGTAATGTAATCAGTGTACGGCTGAACACTATGTAACACTGACTTCCGCAGCAAGCCTAATTCCCGTCGACAGGTCAGATGCCCAGATGCTGTTTTGTTTTGCTGAACTTACCTAAGTGCATAATTTGGGATCTGTTGTTCATGATAAAAATTAATATTTTGTTTTAAAGTACAAAGTCAGAAGCTTCCCTATATCAAAGTTTCCTGCACCGCTTTTCAGCAGTGACGGCTCTTCTGAGCCAATTCTTTTTAGTGAATCAAAAATTGACTGAATTGCAAAATGAATGACTGTTATGAACCAGTTCTTTTTAATGAAAAAACAAAAACAAAGGCAAGGTTATATTAATAAACAGTAAAAAAAAAAAAAAAAAACGAGTTATCAATTTGAATCCTCCTTATATAATTTACATCATTTACAGAAGAGATTTTATTTTGTGTTATGTTCCAAAATGAATCAAATTGATTCAAGAGTCTTAATAATCTCCATTCGTGTTCATTGTAAGGAAAAGAGCAGCCATGCACATTCTACGAAACTTCTCCTTTTGTCTTCCTCAGAACAAAGTCGTATGGGTTTGAAACATCATGCGTGTAAGTAAATGACGATGAAATGCTCACTTCTTGGGTGAATGAATCGTTTAAACATCTTAGACATGGAAAAAGAGGGCATATGTGAGAAAGTGGTTTTTAAGAAATATTTCTTGCTCTTATTCGAGGTGACGGTGCATTTTACAAAGGCCGAAATGCACTCCATTCATGCAAATCTTGTTTTTCAGAGGCTCAGCTGAGTTTTTTTCCCTCTCCCGCTGTCACATTGGCTGTTGTCGGCTCCTCGTCCACTAGCGTGCCATTTTGCCTCATGGCTTCACATTGTGCTCCGAACAAAAGCATCCCACTCACCTGGGGTGGGAGGAAGGAGAGTGTATTTTATCGAACACTGAGCTTCACTGTTTTCTTTCTTCCCTGCGCTCCTGTAACCTACGTACACGGCCACATTTACATCCCACATCTGAAAACTTAAATCAGCTGTAAGTGCTTCCATATGAATGTGATTTTGGCATTCCTTGAACTTGGCAAGGAAATTATTCTTTTAGAGTATAAGAAAATTATAACTGAAAACTCACAGTTTGAACGTTACAACCCAGTATAACACGTTAATGTGCGTGTCCACACCAAGGTGTTGTCAAGTTTTGCCGTCCCAGCCAAAAAAAAACAGTTGTGCTGTGAGGTAATCACGATTAAGCGAAAAGTGTTCACGAGGCGTGACTTCTTGGCGCGAGTCATGGCAAGTGTGCGTGAGGTGAGCGAAGTGTCCTTTTTTGTGCTCGTGAGTCAAGCCTGCTCGTGACAGAGGGCTGTTGTGCTTTTATTTTTTGCTCTCTGTCATCCTCCTTTCCTCTGGATATTTTTAGCTGCGGCACTGGTGTTTCTGTGCGCAGGAACACCCCGTACACACGCCGTCCCCCCTCCTCCCGTGCAGCACGATGAGCTGAAGTGTCTGATTGTGCACGTACACACTCCGCCATCTGTCTTGGCGTTTGCATTTAACGCAATATTGAAATAACACAAGTCAGCCGTATCCCGCTTTAAATAAGTGCCCTTGTTTGCCTCCGACTATGGCTGCATTATTTCCCAGCGTTGTCATGCCGCCTCGGAGCTGCAGGGGTGGGTGGAAGAGCACGAGACCCGCCATACTTGCAGCCGAGCGGGAAAACGGCTCCATTCTGGATGAGGAGGAGCCTAGTGAGGCAGAGGAGCCCAGCAGCGGCACACTCAGGCAGGCAAAGGGCTTCTCAGGACTCTGTTGACGGAAAGTGGGTCACTGGGTCAGGCAGCGGCAGAGCTCCAGTGGCAGGACTGAGCGAGTTCGAAAGGGACATATCCACATGTTAGACACAATCCTGGGTTAAATTAGCCTCAAAAATGATTCATTATGACCTCGGAGCTCTTAAAAGGCTGGCGTTACACGTATGTGTGATGGCCTCCAGGCCTTATTTATGTCTAACGTACCAATTTAAATAAAGCTGAAGTAAAATATATATATGAGACTGAAAATCTTATGTTGCAACTAACTGAAATAGTACTAAAACTGAAATATTTTTTAAAATGATAAAATCACATTTAATGATTCCATATGAATGCTATTTTGGCATCGGTTTCCTAAACTTAGCTATGAATTGATTTGTTTAGAATAAGAGGAAATATTATAATTTTATTATAATTATAATTCTCAACCCATCTGTTATGTACAATCTTAACTTTAACATCATGAGCTGGTTAAATGTTGTAAAGTGTGCATAATACACCATTATAAACCATAAACCAAGCTATGCATCTAAATGAAATGAATGTGTTTATGTTGAAGTACTAAAATGACTAAAACTGAAACAAAAAATCGAATAGCTTTTTTTTTTTTTTAATTGCATAAGCGCATAAAATTAACTAAAATTTAAATGAAACTGGAAATAAAAAAGCTTAAATTCAAAATATTAGTAAATACTAATAGTATATAATACTTAACGTTGTAACATGTGACAACATGCTTTCTGCTTTTTTGTGTGTGAATAAGGCCCTGTTTTCCCCTCTCAACTTTTGTGCGGAGATATAGATCTTGCTTTGCATTCATAGACTGTAACATAAAGGATCAGTGACAGCTTATGGTGACATAATGTACTTATCCGGGCATGTGCGCCCATGGACTTGTTTATCTGCTTGAAGGCACACTGGCTGCTGTGTGTGCAGGAATGTGTTACAGTTGTGATCAGTGACCTTTCTCAAACTGGTTTTTGTTGTAGTTGTAGAAACTTGTTTCTTGTAGCTGGAAAACTGCATTTCATGTTCCAAATAAGTAGTCTAGCGACTAGCGAGTAAGTAAACGGTAATTTTGGACCTTGCTTGTAACTCAGCATTTCTTTCCTTTTGCCACAGGATAAACATCATGATGCTGCACATGAAATCATCGAAACTATACGGTAAGTCTGTGATGGGTATTTTGGTTTTGATTTTGCAGTTATATTTGACTGCTCTGTTAGTTTTTTTATATGTAAGAGGTGTATTGTCAATAAAACAATTTAAAAAAGTATATACATACATGCATAGTAAAACTTGATATGTCTCTTCTCTTTGTCTAGCTGGGTGTGTGAAGAGATCCCAGATCTTAAGCTGGCCATGGAGAACTACGTTCTTATCGACTACGACACCAAGAGGTAAGGAACTTTTCACACAATGGTCTCATAAGTATGGTCCATTAGGTATCTTTATGAAAAGAGGCCTAGAAATTAATAATAATCAAAAAATAATTATTATTATATTATAGATATTATTTTATGGTTAAAAGTGCCATTTGTACAAGCTAATAAAAATATTGTAATGCAATACTAGTTTTGTGAAAGTAGATATCCTCATTTCATATTAAGTTTTTTTTCTTTTTTTTTTTCTTGCAGTTTTGAGAGTATGCAGAGACTGTGTGATAAGTACAACAGAGCCATTGACAGCATTCACCAACTGGTACGTCAAGTCTTTCTTGCTGACAACAGATAAGTTTTGTCTCAACCAAAGTGTAAAACTCTGTGTTTGTGTGTTGCAGTGGAAAGGGACCACCCAACCCATGAAACTGAACAAGCGGCCTTCCAACGGCCTGCTGCGTCACATCCTGCAGCAGGTCTACAACCACTCTGTCACCGACCCGGAGAAACTCAACAACTACGAGCCATTCTCTCCTGAGGTGTACGGAGAGACCTCCTTCGACCTGGTGGCCCAGATCATTGACGAGATGGAGATGATGGAAGAAGACACCTTTGTGGATTTGGGCAGTGGTCAGTAATGTCTGTTATTGAGGGTCTATTCTATGGGGGCCCTAAAGTACAAATGAAAATTGTGAAAACGCAACAGCAAATTCACTGCAATAAATAGTATAAATGGGCCTTCGTAGCAGCTTAAGATTTAAAGTCCAATAAAAAGGCAACAGTGCATTGGAAACTACAAGCACAAATTGAAAAATGCAACTCAAAATCTCATAATTCATATAAACGGGCCTTAAGTAGGGCTGGGTTAAAAATATAGATTTCTCGATTTAAGTTTTAAAATCGATAATTTTTATGAACTGATATTGATTCTTAAATCCCAAGAATCGATCTTTTAGTCTATGCTGTTTTCATTTAATAAATGAACAAAACTTTGTAGTGTAACTTTGTGCTTTGTTTCTTTTGATATGATACAAAATCTCAGCTTTCAAATTGTCAATTTATTATGAAATTAAAACAATAAATACCATTTAGGCTCTCTTTAACCCTTATGCGGTCTTCTGGGTCTTTTTGACCGGCAAATGATGTTTGCTCAAATTAAAAAAACATTTCTCTTTGTCCAAGTGGCATGAGACTTTGTACGTTGGTTAACACTTTTAAGATCTACAAAAAAAAAACAAATTGGAGTGATATCTTGTTTTTATGTTAGTGTAAAAAAAAAAGTTACGTTCTCTGGAGACCCAGGGCAACAAAATGTAATTTTGTAACAATATAATGTTTTTTTTAAAAACCAATGTAACTTTACTCTGTATATTAATGTTTTTTCTCAACATTTGTGCAGTTTTTGGAGGATTTGTGATTTCATTTAAATTTATATAAATAAATTAAAAAAAAAATTTGAAATAGGCATTGTATGCATGAACATTACAGGCTTTTTTATGTAAAAATCACTTTATAAAAGGCCCTTTTTGTGGGCCTTTTATAAAGGTTGTGCATTGTTTCTGATTTTGAGAATGGATTTTGTCCAGTTTCTAAGTGGGGTCTCTGTGGGTTAAATTATTGATGATATTATTAAAAAACAGATTTTTGTTTTTTTTAGTAGAAAGTAATTTTATTGTTATAATTGTGATTTCATAACATTTAGATATGAATCCAACTGAAAAAAAAAATTGTGAAAAGACGTCTTTCAGTCATTCAAATAGCACATAGCAAATAGTGGAGCTCTGCAGCCATCTACTGGTAAAAATGTTAGTTTTTTTACTTTTATAACTGCATTTTCCAAAAGATGGGCAAAAATGTCAATGTCAAATTATGTCAGTGTCAAATGCCATGTCAAATTATCCATGTTATCCCCATGAATGAAAGTTAGAAATCTGGGCCTTTCATAAAGTGAATTTTACATAAAAAGCTGCTTTTGCATAAAAACCTATTTAAAAAAATATATTTTAATTTATTTATATAAATTCAAAAGATATAAAAAATCCTTCAAAAACTGCACAAATATTGAGTAAAAACATTAATAAACAGAGTAAAATTACATTGGTTTTTAAAAAATATATTATATTGTTACAAAATTGCATTTTGTTGCCCCGACCACGAGTGTAGTCCCTTATGCGAAGACCGCATGAGGGTTAACGTGGCGTGATAGATCACTGTAGCGCCTCAGTTCAAGCAGCACATGAACTGTTCATCTCTTTTGCTTTACTACTAACAGCACAAAATAAACATGAATGAACATCAGAGGGTATGTTGAAAGATACAATACAACTTACTGAAATCATTATCCTGTCACATGGGATCACTCAATTTGTGCTTCAACCACGGAAAGATGTCAATAAAACAGTTTGTCAACAATGTCATGACGTGTTACATTCAGTGACCATAAACTCATTGGTCAGCAAGAAAAATTAACTCTAGAGAGGAGCCTTTTGCTAAATATATTATGCACCATATTACATAATCATTCTATTTCTACTTAACCTGTTTTTCAGTATCTAAAGTATGTTTGAATAAATCTGTCATGTTTTATGACCATTTAAATGTTTATATTTCAAAACACAAGTAAAAACCTAATTGACTTTAAAAAGTTATTTAAATATTATTAAAAAACCTTCTTTATTATACATGCATGAATCAAATCAAAATCAGAATTTAATCGAATCGCAAGCCTGTGGATCAAAATCAAATTATGAAATTTGTTTAAGATTGAAAGTCCAAGAAAACTGTAACAGCAGATCAGAAAACGCAACCGCAAATTGGAAAACACAACAGCAATTTCACTACTATATTGGTATAAACGGGCCTTGAGTAGGAGTTTAAGATAAAAGTTCAATAAATTGGTCCATTATACATGACATATAGTGTTGTCTTTGCTTGAATTGCAGGGGTTGGTCAAGTAGTCCTGCAAGTCGCTGCAGCCACCAACTGTAAACACTACTTTGGCGTGGAGAAAGCAGACATTCCAGCAACCTATGCAGAGGTACCAACAAGAAGCCAACATTAAACATTGCTTATACACTCTGATGTCTTGAGTCTGCCTCAAAATGGATATTTTGCACTAATCTTTATATCTGCATGCGTTTACAGTCAATGGACAGAGAGTTTAAGAGGTGGATGAAGTGGTATGGCAAAAAACATGGCGAGTACACGGTAAGTGTGTGTTCTAGTGATGAATGACAGCTTCCGTTTACCAAAATATAAATCCCTTGTGTGTTCATTTATTAAAACAGATGTTATTACTTATGAACTTCATTATTGTGAATAAAGTGAAATCCATGCATACTTAATGTCATTTGGTCTCGTGGCAGTTGGAAAGGGGAGATTTCCTCTCAGAAGAATGGAAGGAACGAATAGCCAGCACAAGGTATGATCACATACAGGCTACTTAAAGATGCTTATAACAAGTTTGTAACCTGCTTATAACCAGAGCATCTTTCAGACATGATGTCTTTCCAAGTAATGTTAGTTTTTTTTGACGTGATAGTTACATTTTCATCATAAATTCTTCATAATTCAAAAGCGTTTGCATGTTGTACATAATGTCTTGTGTAAGTCTGTAGTGTGATGTGCTCTTTTACAGTGTTATTTTTGTGAATAACTTTGCCTTTGGTCCTGAGGTGGACCACCAGCTGAAGGAACGATTCGCCAACATGAAGGAAGGTTCGTGGTGTCAACGTTTTTGTATTGTTAGAGGAAAAAGACTAAATAATGAGTAGAGCTGCACAGTTAATCAAATCAAATTCGCTGTTTAGCACGAGAGCCGCTGTTTCCAAGTAATTTTATTTTCGTGAAATAAAATGTTTAATGTTTTTCAGTGCAATTCAAATTGCAATTTTTGTAGAAATAATCACATTTTGTGCAGTCCCAACAGCTGCTTGCATTTGAAAAAGAAAGGGCTCTGTGTCAGTGTAACTCAAAGGCACCTGTGTCAACATGTCATTCTTGACCTTTGACCCCAGTCAGACTTGTTTTTTGGTTCGCATTGACCTACAGATGTCAAGGAGATGAATATGTGCTTAGATTTTCACCTCTGTTACCTGGCTCAATTTCAGTCTCATCTCTTGTAGGTGGAAAAATTGTATCCTCAAAACCTTTTGCACCTCTTAACTTCAGAATAAACAGCCGAAACTTGAGTGGTATGTATAAAACTTTGCACAGCAGGATTCTGAACTTTTAAAATATGATGCTTGGTACTTTTTTGTAAGTGTTAAAGAGATAGTTCACCCAAAAATGAAAATTATCCCACAATTTACTCCCCCTCAAGCCATCTGAGGTGTATATGTGTGTCTTATTTTAGACAAACACAGTCTGATATATTTAAAAATATCCTGTGTCTACCAAGCTTTATAATGGTTGTGAACGGGGTGCCTGTTTTTAAGCCCCAAAAAATTTCAACACAATGCGAAATCTGTGTGGGGAAGTCTTTCGGCCTCTCTCGAGTAGCAGTTTAAAGGGATAGTTCACCCAAAAATGAAAATTTGATGTTTATCTGCTTACTCCCAGTGCATCCAAGATGTAGGTGACTTTTTTTTCTTCAGTCGAACGCAAATTATGATTTTTAACTGCAACCTCTGCCGTCTGTCAGTCAAATAATAGCAGTAGATGGGAACTTCAACTATAACAGTAAATAAAACTTGCTTAGAAAAATCAAAATTAAAACCTGCGGCTCGTGACGACACATTAATGTCCAATGTGCCGTCACAAGCCGCAGGGTTTAATTTGGATTTGTCTATGGAAGTTTTTTCGACTCTTATTATTCAAGTTCCCAATCACTGCTATTATTTGACTGACAGACGGCAGCGGTTGAAGTTAAAAATCATAATTTGCGTTCGACTGAAGAAAAAAAGTCCTCTACATCTTGGATACCCTGGGGGTAAGCAGATAAACATCAAATTTTCATTTTTGGGTGAACTATCCCTTTAAGATTGAAGTCCAATAAAACTGCAATGAATCGTAAAACAAACGCAAATTGCAGAACGCAACAGCAAATTCTCAAATTCTCTGGTATAAATGGGCCTTGAGTATAATTTCAATATTCAAAGTCTTATAAAAATACAACCGCAAATCTAAAAACTAAAACCGCAAATTGGAAAACTTCATTGACCATAATTATGGTAGTCAATGCAGCGAATTGCGTGACAGCCCAATGAAAAAACGGATTGGGAAAGTCTTTCACCCTTACATAAAAATTCCTAATTCCTGGATTCCTATTGAAAGGCTGTTTGTGAAACCGTAAATGTGACTGCACCTTTACATTTGATGTGTAATGATCTTTTTTTTATTTATTTTTTTAAAAGATATTGGCACAATAATGAGAGTAGTTGAACTGTCCCCTCTGAGGGGGTCGGTGTCGTGGACGGGGAAGCCAGTGTCATACTATCTGCATACAATAGACCGCACCATAGTAAGTTCCCTTTTATTCGTGTCACATGGGTTTTGTTGTTCCTCTTGGTGTACAATGGAAGTCTTATTTGTATTAGCCTCTGTTACTAGATTAAGCACTCAGAGCATCCAAAAACTTCTTTGAGCTTTAAATTTCACATGTATGTATATTTACTGATATTTAATCAAACACTTTTTCTTTTTGCAGCTTGAAAACTATTTTTCTAGTCTCAAAAATCCTAAACTCAGGGTAAGAATGTCTTATTTGATTCTCATGTTGTTAATGGGTTTTTGGACAAAATATCCAGCTAAATCTCTTCCCACAACACATGCGGTGTCTTTTTGGTATCTAGGAGGAGCAGGAGGCAGCCAGAAGGCGTCAGCAGAAGGACAGTAAGGAGAATAAGAGCAACACCACCACCCCGACCAAGCCCAAGGAGCACAAGGTAGACCTACAGGAATCGCATAGTTATGCTATTTATTTATTTTATTTGTATTTATCTATACGTTTATTTTAAATTAATTATTTTATTTATTTATTTTATTAAATTCTCTTTACCGTGTGCCTCAGACGCAGCATGACTCGGGTGGTGAGGAGGAACGCTCGAACTCGATTGTGCCCGTGAAGCCGTCACCCAAACCCCGCCGGGCCAAACTGCTGGCCAGGGGCCGCAAGCTTGGCAACAGGAAGCGTGGGCGGCCTAAGAAGGCTGCCACTACCACCGCCGCCGAGCGCAAGAACAAGAAGAGCCAGAGCGCCCTTGATCTGCTGCACGCCAAGACCCTCTCAGCTGCCCCCCCTCAGGGTGAGCCATTGATCTAAAATCATCATGCTTTTGAAGGTAATTTAACATCAGTATTACCAGACATTGACTTTTGTGCTTTGGATCAATCCACAGATGCATACAGGTCACCTCAAAGTCCGTTCTATCAGCTACCTCCCAAAGTGCAGCATTATACATCTAGCCAGCTTCTCATGAGCCCCACTCCACCAGGCCTGCAGGCTCTTCTTGGTAAGTTCACTCGGCCTCACTTCTCCTTCCATATTCAACATGAGGAGATTCATTTCAGTTCCACAGACATGCATTTCTGCTCTAGTTATGTAGTCACCCAGTTAACGTAATCTGTCTCACTCATGCTCTAGATAACGTGAAAGTCCAGTATCTGCAGTTCATGGCCTACATGAAGACACCACAGTACCGCACCAACCTGCAGCAAGCTCTTGAGCAGGAAAAGGTACATCTGTCTCTTAGAATATGAATATATATGAATATTAATTCATTAATTAGATTAATTAATTACAGATAAAATAACACATTAATTTTTAACGCGTTTAATGCACTTGCTCCGCCCCCAGACCTACATAGGTCATCTGACATTACATAAGGTTGACTGATGATGAATATGATGCATGGCAACAACTCACTGAATGATAAAGCCTATAGAATGCAGTTAGAATGTCCATAATGTCCGTATATAATTAATAGTAGTAATAATACAATGATGAAACTAAATATTTGTATACATGTAGATAGATAGATAGATAGATATAGATAGATAGATAGATATAGATAGATAGATAGATAGATAGATAGATAGATAGATAGATAGATAGATAGATAGATAGATAGATAGATAGATAGATAGATAGATAGATAGATAGATAGATAGATAAATAGTTTGTGAGCTCAGAGAATATATGGGCTTCATATGGTTTTTGTCATTATTATTTCTTTTCTCTCCTCTTGTTCTAACGTCACAGTTGAGACACACAGAACTTTCCGGTCAAGCCCAACAGCTGCTCAATGCTTGTCATGCTCATAAGGAGAGGATAAGAGACCTTTTCCAGTCTAAACTGGAGGAGGTAAGACTTGTTTCTCAACCTAGTGATCTGCCTATCCTGACAACACTTCTAAGTCAGTGATATATAGGCATCAGAGCTGAATTTAAACCCTGCTGCCTCTCTCACAGTTGGGCGTGAAGGCGGTGACCGTGGAGGACCTGGTGCAAGCTCAGAAGGAGATCACAGCCCACAACATGCAGCTGAGGGAACAGACCAAACAGCTGGAGAGGGACATGGCGGAGCTCCGCGATCAGAGCCTGGTGCTGGTGAGTGATCTGAAATAAACCATCATGCCCTGCTTCAACAGAGCAGAAGGGTGCTTATGATTCAGAAATGAGAGGTTTGTTTGGCAGAAGTGGAACTAAACGCCCATTTCGCGTATGTTTGTGTGTTTGTGTCAGCTGAAGGCTCGATGTGAGGAGCTCAAGCTAGACTGGGGGTCTCTGTGTTTGGAGACCCTGTTGAAAGAGAAAGCTGCTTTACGGAGACAAATCTCAGAGAAACAGCGCCACTGTCTGGAGCTCCAGGTACCTCACATGCACACTTTATTCAGTCAGCTCAGAGCAAACAGGCCATTGTATATTTTAGTTTTACGACTGATGTGTGTTGTTGTGGCATGCTAATACTTGGTGCTTGATTGTGGGGTTTGATTCTGGCTTGAAACCTCTAATAATTTAGTTTCTCCACTACTTTTGTCTCATAAAGGCAGGTAAACCCTTCCGATACATGTGTCAGAGCTGTGGCATGTTGATCCTTGATGCACATGAAGGTAGCACAGGTTTAAATTGGGCCTGCAACATGCCACAATCCCATTTTCCCTATCTGGCCTTAGGATTTTCCACAAAACACATTTGAAATTGGCTCCAAAGTGAACGTGAAAGACACACCAGAAATCAATAGATGTTAATAAATGTTAAACAATAAGTGTTATTTGGGTCAGTTATGAAGAAATTGTGTACAGAGAGGGAGAAAGAGAGTAAATGTTCTGACAAAAGCTTGTTTACAGAAGACTAAACTAGCTCCTACAGGGATATTTTTACCATGAGCAGTACAGGTTGGCTCTGTCTGCATTTGTATCAACGGCTCCCCCTGGTGTTTCTTTTCAGATCAGCATTGTTGAACTAGAGAAGAGCCAGAGGCAGCAAGAGCTCCTGCAGCTCAAGTCATCCTACAGCCCGTGTGAGGTGTCCCCCTACCGAAAGGCCCTCCCTGGCCCAGAGACCCGGCTCACACTGGATTCCGACACCCCAAGACTTACCCCACAAGCCTCTGTGGGACTCAACGGCCTCAGTCCCGAGCTATCCATCAATGGCACGGCCTCGCCGGGTTATGAGAGAGGTGGTGGAATTGGAATGGGCAAAAATGAACTCCTCACCCGCTACCTGCCCATTTCCCCTGACCACGAAATTGTGCCGCCCACCCCAGACTCAAGAACCAGGCAGCTAGGGCAACCCCTGCCCGACTACACCCGCTTTTCTCCAGCCAAGATTGCCCTCCGTAGGCACCTCAATCAAGATTCGGCTGCCAATCAATTTCGAGCCCTTGGCAATATCCACCGGTGAGTAAAAATAACACGTTTGGTTGACTAAGCACTTGTCGATTAGTCACTGATCACTCACGGGTGTTTTCAGGGGCGACATTGGTGCTGTTTCATCTCCAACTCTGGGATTAAAACAGGCTTGCTCTTCACCGAGTTCATCTGATATTCAAACGACCACCACACCCAAGAGCACAGATAGGGTAACTAATGTGTATTTGTGTTTATGCAAACCCCTTTTTAAAAATGCGGCAAATGTTGAGCGTCTTTCTCAATTGCAGGCCGATAAGGAAAAGAGCCCGGCTGCTCCCGGCGACACTATAACCAGTCTACCAATAAGCATCCCCCTCAGCACTGTGCATCCCAGTAAACTTCCTGTCAGCATCCCGCTGGCCAGTGTGGTGCTGCCGAATCGTGCAGAAAGACTGGTATGAATCTATGTGGGCGGCAGTGATGATACTCAATCTTGTGGATGTTCTTTGCCCACATTTCAGCATTAATTCAAGCTGTGTTTTCTTTTGGCAGAGGAGCACTCCTAGTCCAGTTTCGAATCCAGCTGGACAGAGCAATGGCAAGGCACCTCTCACGCCTACCTCAGGTACAGTCCTGCTGCCTGCTTTGTTTTTTGTAGCTGAGGTCTATTGGCTATCACACATGCAATTTTCTAAATTCATGATATTGTTCTTATTGTGAACGATTCAACATGCATGTTTTTTTTTTACCATGTTATTTTCAATCAGAATTTCACAACTTGATCTTTCAGTGAAACGGCAGATGTCTTTCTGGTGACATTCAACAACCGAAAAGAATAGAAGCAAATTCTCCCCTACATTTTTTATTTTTGGATCATTCATTTCACTCAGATGTACGTCACAATACATAAGAAAAGATCTGTCACAACTTCCATTTTATATTGCAACTTTAAGTTGATAGTTGATACAAATAATGTATAATGCTTGCAGTCATTTATTTTTATTTTTAGATTTATCTATTTAACATTTTGGAAACTTTTTTTTTTTTTTTATTATTATTTAACATAATCCAACTATGTAATTTATTTAGTCCCAGTTAAAAATCATTAGCCAATGTTTGGTATAAGGCCATACATTTTAAAATAAGTTTGTATTGATGTTATGTAGTAGTAATATTAATTTAATGCAATGTTAAATTATTTATTTAGATATTTAGTTTGAAGTGGCTTAATTAAATATTAAATTATTACTTTTTATTAAATAAACAAATAAAAATAGTGTGAAAGCCTTTAGTGATTTAAACCTTTTACAAAATTCTAAAGAGCGTTTTCATATGAAGTTTGTTGTTGAAAGTTTAAATTTTTGATTGTGGGCTGTGTGCATGCATTGTGTGTTTTTGTCTGAATGTGACCTTTCCTGACCCCATTTTCCCCATCTTTTCCATCAGCTAAATTGGGAAAATGGCCAAAGGTCTGCTTTTTTTGACCTCCTTCATTTTGGGACCCCATAAACAAGATGTTCAGAAATATTCAGTCTAAACAAAACAAGTATTAAAATAAGCTAAAACAACTAAAAATCTAATTTTTTATTATTTCAGTTCACCCCATCCACAACTGTATGTTTAGAACTCTTTTTAAAATGTGATCTCTAGACCTGAAAAAGTCATGTCAACTAATTCAATCTTAAAACACCATGGGTATTTGTATAATAAATATACATATTTCTAGTTATTCCAAACTTTCAAATATTTTATTTTGTTTAGAAATAGTGAGCAAACATATTTTTAAGAATCCTTACCCATTAAATCATGAATGACTGGAAAGATCATGTAAATTCATTGGTTAAAAAGAGAAGAACATTTAGCTTTTAAAACTTCCGCTCTGGATTTCTGAAATTATATTTACAGGAACCATACATGAAAATTAAGAGGGGGGTCTTTATTTATTCATATTTATATATCAAAATCTATTTATATATCAAAATCTGTTTCCTCCTTAGGGTACTCCTCCAGCTCAGGATTGGTGAACGGCTGTCACTCCGCCATGTTGACCGAGAACCAAGACTGTGATGTCGCTTCCCCTCCCCCTCACAGCACTCCTGTCATGGGGATTCAGCCCCGCGGTTCTGGCCTCAGTCCTCCACTGGGCACCGGAGGTGTGCTGCAGTACGCAGACGGCCCACCGAGGCTTCCCCCCGAGGACGGCCATGACCGCCAAGGCCCCGAATCTGACACAGAGCCCTTAGACAGCGAGGCTCGTCGCCGGATCTTTTTCTCCTCGTCCTCTTCTTCCTCCTCATCTTCATCTTCCACTGGAGGCTCAAGGCTACACCACGGATCGGTAAAGCAGGGTCACCATCATCACAGTAAGCACCATCACCACCACCACCACCACCATCATCATCACTCTCCAAGTTCCCACAGCCAAGAGGGGCGGAAGCGTGGCCGGCGGAAGCGCAGCTCTTCCGGGGCCATGCCCATGAGCGGATCCCCTAAAAGAAGGGCATTTCCGGGACTGGGCTGCCCAAGCCATTCCTCTGGATCGCCTCTTAATATCAATTCTATGGTGAGCGGATAAAAAATGACAACTGTTAGTATTGCTCAAACTTAACGATTGGCCTCAAATCAGACCCAAATTGTTCTTTCTTTTACCAGGTGAACAACATAAACCAACCTTTGGAGATCTCCGCCATCTCTTCCCCAGAGCAGTCAGGCCGAAGCCCATGCGGGCCAGATCTAGATCAGCCTCCCGTGCTTAAAAGAGAGCGTCCCCTGGAGCTCAACAACACAGGTCGCTATTCCTCCACCCCTAGTTCAGACGAAGAGGGCACCAATTACGCCCCGGACACCTCTAGTTCAAGCCGGTAATATCCCTTTCATTTAGAATCCAGTTAATTGGTCTTTAAACTCTGTGGATCATAGAAATAGTTGGATGTTTAATTTAGTAACTCGATTGTTTTTTTTTTTTCAGAATTGAACGGAAAATCGCCACAATTTCCTTAGACCGAGACGGACCCATCAGAGATGTGGAAAGGGGTAAGTGGCATGTGTTTTGGCTTAAGGAAATGTAAAGTTCTGTCTCCGCTATCTGTTCGTCATGGAACGTGGCGTTTTACAGGCTCGCAGGGACGTAAATCAGGTGCCAGCAGCGTGAGCAGCGAGGTATCCTCTTCCTCCGGAGCCAGCAAGTGGAAATCCACCTTCTCCCCAATCTCTGACCCCAAGCCAACTCCTCCGGACCTCCGCCAAGGTGGTTCTCCATTCGGCGTTGGGGCATCCCGAGGGGGCACGGACTCCGACTCGGACCAGAAACCACAGAGGAGAGGGGAACGTGAGCGTGAGCCTTACGGGAACTCGAACCTCTTCCTCAGTCAGGATGGTGGTGGTCGCTCAGTCGTCAATGTGTCAGAGCGGCCGCTGCAGAAACAGAAAACGCGGGAGTGGGACCTGAAATCCGTAACTGGATTGGCCAGCCAGAACCTCTTTATATCCGCCGCGGCCAGTGGAGGCATCCTGAGTGGGAAAGTGGGCGGGACCACCACGGTTTCCTCTGCCTCCTCAGTGGGACAGTACTTCCCTCTGGGTGGGGCTTCAGTTCTGCAGTCCTTATTTGGAGCTCAGACACCTGGACCAGCCACCAGCGGAGCCCCCCGGTTGGTCAACGGACATTCTGCGCTCGGCAGTTTCTCCAGTGCAGGGCTGGCAGGGGGCGCTGCAGGAGGTGAGTGGGATGACATCTGTCTCTTTCTGCTTTTTGGTGAAATTGAATTAATGGTCAGAACAGTCCCTCGGGTGTAGAGAAAAGGTAAGTTAAAGCCCAGCGCTGCCACCTTGCCTGGCTCTCCCACACTGCTTGCTGTGCTGACTGTGCAAAGGCTAAAGCTACACACCTAGAGGAAATGACAACAGGTTGTAATAAGGTGATGTCAAGGATATGTTTCACCCCAGTCAAAAGAGGAAAAAAAAAGTTTTCATTATCTTTACTGATGTTCAATTATCTGTAACAGTAATGAATATTGTGTGAAAATGATTCTTCATGCTCCCTCCAATTCTTTCACAATTTTAACCCTGGTGAATCTTGACATTGTCGTCCTGGAATATGGCCATGATACATCTTAATACATGGTTGTTTAAGAAATGAAAAGCTACATACTCCGTCTTTTAGGGTTAAAAGAACCATTGCCAAACATATAACATGCAAGAAAAATAATCACTGTAATAATGATCCATCCATAGATTAAGCATTTGCCTATTAAAATCCAAACAGCGACTTTTTTGGGGGGCCGGTCAGTGTATTTACTTCACAATAATACTCATTTCCAAGTCTTTTTTTTTTTTTTTTTTTTTTCAACTTTGTCAATATTGATCAATAAATAAATCTCTCATTAGTGTAGTGAAGACATTTATAATGTTACAGAAGATTTATATTTTAAATAAACACTGCTCTTTTGAACTTTCTATTCATCACAGAATCCTGGAAGAAAAAGTATCAGTTTCCACAAAAATATTAAGCAGCATAACTGATAACATTAATAATAAGAAATGTTACCTGAGCATCAAATGAGCATATTAGAATGATATCTGATGCATCATGTGACACTGAAGACTGGAGTAATGATGCTGAAAATTCAGCTTTGCATCACAGGAATAAATTACATTTTAAAATATATTCAAATAAAAAAGTTATGTTATAAAAGTTGTAATGATATTTTATAATACTGTTGTTATTGTTTTAATCAAATAATTTCAGTCTGTTGAGCATAAGTGACTCCTTTCAAAAACATTAACAAATCTTATAGACCCCAAACTTTTGAACAATAGTGTATTAAAATTTAAAATAAACTATATCTTAAGTTTTTTCTTTTTTTCTTTTTCTTTTGATTTTTCCTGTGAAACATGTGCTTGACAAGTTTTGTGGGATTCACCTAATAAAACATTTACCAAAACCTTACAAAGCTAAAGCCTTTTAAATCATTTTCACTGGCCTTGATGGTGTAAACTGGTGATTTAAAGGCCTGTGAAAATATTCAGAGATGTCAAACTCTGTGTAGTTTATGAGATTGGCGAGAAACTCCTTGACTCCTACAGCTGTAGTTCAGCCTTCATGTTTTCTCTCGGTGTTTGTCTTAATTGCAGTTCTTGGTTTTGGGTGTTGAGGCATTTCACTCTGTACCAGCACCTCTCAGTCCATGAAGATGAAATTAGTCACATGATCAATGAGACAGGAGCTTTGAATTGAGATTTGTTTA